>NC_140471.1:10424392-10514392 GCF_051167445.1 Perissodus microlepis
TCCAGGTGCTGAACTTACCTGCCTGCATTTAAGAGCTTTCATCAGCTGAAAACATTCGGCACACCATGAAACAAAAAATACGACAAAGACCCAGAACTGTTGAGCAGCTTTAATTGCATTTCAGACAAGAATGGGACAAGATTACTCTTCCAAAAGTCCAGCAACTGGTCTCCCCAGCACCCCTTTGCAGATGGTGTTAAAAGAGGAGGGGGTCCTGCACCGTGGTAATCACGGTCCTGTCCCATTGTCTTTGGGGGACATTGTTGCCATCAGATTTAACACTTTGCAAAAAAAATGTTTGTAAATTTAACCTCGCATAAAATTTGGGTTTGAGATTTAGAAGTCACATTTACAAGTTGCATTCTGTTTCTTTTTAGGAATTGGTTGTGTATTGATCATTTATCTTTCTTTCAGGTCATTAAAAAAAAAAAAAATAGATATAGTAATTGTTTTGCATTTTCTAATTTAAGTCATACATTTCTTTTGCGTCAGGGTTTTTGCTTTCTCCTTGGCTCGTTTTGTGGATATACCACAGTTTTTGCCTTGTCTCTGGCTTTTTCTTCTTCTTTTCTCTTTTTTGTTGTTGTTTTGTGTCGTTTAGTAGAAATCCTAATACAGTGCCACTAATCTGCCCCCCCAAAAAACCCCACTGTGGTAAACTGTCAAGGAACACACAAAGAGACCTTTCCCACAAACACACATATATTTACTCTCTTTCCACATACTGGCCATTAACTGTCTTTTGTGTGAGGCCCTGACAAATCTGTGTGTGTGTGTGTTTGTGTTTTTGTGCGCGGGTGTTTTCTGGCTACCAGTACATAAACATTCAGACACAAATGGGCGATGTTTGTTGTGTGAAATCGATACCAGCACACATCCAGTGGTCTAAACTGTTTGGCTGCAGCAGTAACAGAGATACGGTTCAGGGTCTGGGAGAGAGGCCAGGACTTCAGACAAGCCAAAAACACACCCACTGTGTTCGTGTTCCTGCAAAAGGAGAGACAGAGTAAGAAGGCGCAAGAGTGGGCATGTGTAATATATAAAAGTTTTTTGCATGCGTGTGTGTTTGGCACACGTTAGTTCCTGTAGTGATGTTTCAGTTCATGGAGCAAACAAGTGGATGATGAGGCAGAGCTGGTATCAGCGTCCTCTGTCTTGTTTGTGTGGTCAGGAAAGTGGTCTTTTCAGTGAAAAAGGACAGCTTACGCAGCTTATATAAATAAATATAGTGGAGGAAACATGATTGTTAATAATGTTTCATTTCAAAATACATCCAAAATGGTTGAATGGTTGTCTCCATTACTAAAGTTGTTGCTAATTTTTGATGATAAAGTCAGCCCACATAAAAAAGGTCAAACCTATATTAATTCTTGTTTTAAATAAAATAAATAAGTCTGTTTGTAACAGTTTTCTCCTCTGAATTTCTCTTTCAAGTGCTAAGCACATAAAAGAAGGCTCCACGCATGCTCTGTGGGAGTGTTTGTGTATGCATGAGTCAGGCTGTTAATGTAGATTCTCACAAACAGTCCTTTGTTGAAACATGTGAAGTTCACCTCAGAGAAGGAGACAGGCGTCTTGCCCAGGTGTGTTTGAGGTCACGGCTTATCTGACTGACACACACAGCAGGAGACAAATGTTATTTCTCCTTACAAACAGCTTAATGCCAGCAGCTCTGCAGAGGTCACGAGGGGTCACGCTCCGGCGGCCCTCTGTTATCATTGAAAACCCGCATGCGCGCACATATCCGTACATGACACGTTAGACCTTTCTCCTTGACGCTGTTTACTGCTCAGGATCATGAACCCCATTAGGAAATGAAGGGTACATACCTGGGGTCGAATTGTTTTTCTCAAGGAAATTTTTTTGATTTTGTTTTGTTTTCTGCAAAATGTTTTGCAATGATTTTGTGTCGATGCCATTAAAGTGAGAAAAATTGATTCCAAAAGCCCAATAAGTTTGGCTGAAAATGGAAACGGTCAAGTCAAGATCAGAAATTAATTATTCAGCACCCAGGCTCATCATTACAGTTCAAAACTGGCTATGAAATTTAGAAATGTCTTTAAAAAGCAGGAGGAACTGCAACCCCTGTTGATCCTGCGTTAGCATTATATGAGAGGTTATGACTGGACAAAGAAAATGGCAAATGCAATATTCCTTTGCTAAATAAAATCAGTTACCTTTTAAGAATATTCTATCACAATGGACCATTTGGTTCATACTGTGCTTACTGTTTGCACAATGCATTAAGTTCATGTGGAAGCTACAGCTGAACAGTGTTGACCTCCAGGGTGAAAGCACAGTTTTTGAATATTAATCTTTTGCAGTATTTTTTCAGCCTGTCCATTCTTTCTTTGCACATTCTCTATTCCAACTTTAATATTCAGCCCAGCTTACACTACAAATGGTTCAACCTTCCACTAAATTTATCCAAATCTGCGGAGAAAAGAATCATTCTGTGTATTCTCCTTTGAATAACACTGGAGGTAATTTTTGGTGGTTTTAACTTAATTGTGTTCTTCCATGAATAATTCTAACAATCAGTGGAATGATTGTTTCATTAAAATAGTTAATTTGTTCTCCTTTTCTGGTATGGACCTTATTTTTTCCTGCTCTTTTTTTCTTTGCTTCCATCAATTAAAATCACATAACTCAGTATAGTCTTTATGTAATGCTGTATGGAGTAAATCCTGTTATGGTGGAATTAAGCCTTTACAGAATGAGTGGATGTGGTCAGAGGATTTTCTACAGTTGTTTCATAGTTTGTTAAAGTATTTGGTTGATTTTTTTCCCTGAACTAGTCTCAAGGATTAAGTGTGCTTTAACCACTGGGACCAAAGAAAGGGCCAGGAATAGAATGGTTATGCCCCTGTGAGTAGGGGATTAGTTATTAGATTTATATGTGTGCAAAGAAAAAACATCATGTTGAAATTTAGGGCTAGTTGGTTTGAGGACGGACGGCGTAAATATCACTCAACTAAACAGTGATGAATGATTGAGTACAACTGTGCATCGAGTGGCACTCAGACCTTCTGGGGTTTCCTTCTAGGTTGATAGGCTGGTTTCCCTTGAGGTTGTGTGTTCCTGACCCCTTAAAACCCTTTTAGTATAAGGGCATAGAGGTCCTTCTTCCAATTTGCATGTCTTTATGGCCAGAATTGTTCACATTAAAGTAAACTATTTATTTGTTTCAAAGCTGTGTGGCCAAAAGAAGAGCAAAACGACAGCACAACATATTCAAAATAAGGTGATATTTTGTGTAATTTTACGTTTGAATTTCCCAAAAGAATAAGGTTTTGGATAGGTCAGTAGCTGACTGATTCAACGACCCTTGACCTACAATGTGACCTATGGAAACCTATCAGTCCCATTTAAGCACCTTTGGTCTGACCCGCTTCACTCCGTTGCTTCACTAATTTAACTCCCTGAGATGTGATTAATTTTTTACATGAGCTGCGTTCACCTCACATGCTGCTGTGACTATAATCTTTACTGACCTGAACCATTACCATAACAGAGCCAACTCCAAAACCCATTTACTTTGTTTTTCTTTAAATGCAACACATACTCATGGCTGCATGAGGCTGAATTTACAGATGTACAAAAAGAGCAAGCTGACAGTCACTGAACCTTTTAGCATACGATTACTCTAGCTTTCATGACCCCACTACTATTTAGAAATCAAAGAGGATTTTTTTTAAAAGCCCGGCTGGCAGAATCACGGGAGTGAAATGCATATCATGTATTCATAAAATTATTTGTTCAAATCTGCCTCTTATATGCGGCACTTCAATAGATAAGAAGTAATTTTCTCTTATGTGTAACAGTTGATTCAGAGACACCAGACGGCCCTTCAGTCTAAACAGGATTCGACACCAGTAATGTAAGTGAAACTAATATAGCAGACAGCTGCAAGGAAAGATTTGGGAGCTCTTTGGAATTTCCAGGTCTGATCTTCATCTGACAGTTGTAGACAAACACAACTTGACTAATCTTATAACACAAACGACACCTGCATACGTACGACACCTGGGCTAGAAAACTTCTGTAAGGCTTTTTGTGCTGGCTTATGACAAGAACCAACCGCCAACAATTTCTTTCGGTATTCATTCTTATAAAATACATCAATCTTTTCTATCTCTTCCATCTTTTCCTTTTTAATAAAACACTGAAACTCTTCAGTGACTTCACAGGACAATAAATGAGTTGAGAATGTAACACTAATCTGAGTTAGTCAGAGACTTGATCCTGGGAAAGTTCTAGTAGACCCTGTTTTCAGTCAATGCTTTACTAAAACAATCAATTTTATTGCTCAGCAGTTTTTTTTCTGTTAGTAATGTGCTGGATTGTGACGCCAGAGTGGCTCTGTGACGCCTGATAAACTTTGTGTGTCTGTATCTTGAGTGCAGCGACTGTTTCTCCGCAAACAAACGGCTCCAAGACGCTTGTGTGTCCCGTATGCGTGGCTGTCTGTGTGTGTGTGTGTTAGTCATCTCTATTAGTCACGAGGCGAGATAGTTATGTCAAACGTCCTTGGGTTACAGCAGGACACATGCATCAGTAGCGTGACTACACAGTGTGTGTGTTTGTGCATTCTGGAGACAGCCTCTTGCTCTGTTTGTTGTCGAAGATACCTTCAGTAGTTAACGCACAAGCACTCCCACAAGGGTTTAAGGTATCAGCCTGGGCTAATGTTTCACCGGAAGGCGGGAGGTGCAGGAGATCCCTGAAGGAATTAGAGAGAAACAACGAAAAAATAGAAGCAAAAAGCAGAAAAAACAGATGAGACTTGTTTAGGGAAAGTAAGAAGGGAGGGAAAGAGAAGCGGGAAGGGAGCAGTGGGCTAGACAGGTTTGCAGCTCCAACCTGCCACACTGGCGCGAGTTGTCAACATGTTACACCTCCTTTCTCCTCTCATTTCCCTCCAGCTGAATCATCAGCTGGAGGGAAAGGAGAGGGCCAGGTATCTGTGTACTTTGACTCTCAGTGCATGATTGAAAACCCCTATTTAACCGCAGAAAGAATATGCAGAACAAACAACCTGGTTTAGTCATGACACGGACTCTCTCACACACACACACACACACACACACACGCTCGAGTGCTTTTAAACTCATCAAGCAGCGCTTCCACTCTGTTGTGCAAGATTTTACATCTGTGTATTTCTACAAGTTTTTAGTAAATTTTAAACTTACAGTCATCAAGTACGTCACTAGAAACAGAAGTAATAGTGATTTAATGATTATTATCACATAGATTTAACTCGTAGACATGTCATAAAGTTCATTCATTATAAATAATACATTTAAACTTACAGGATAGGGAGGGTTGAGTAACAACAACTGTTATTGCGACTGTGTCTGTTTATCCACCTGTTAATACTGTTTATGTTGCCTTTTAGCTTGTGTGTAGAAGTAATTTAATCCAGGAAGGAGTGAAAGAGGTAGCAGGTAGTCCTGCCAACATACCTGGCTGTGTGTGTCAATAAGTCTAGTGTTGTGAATTGCCTTAGTTTAAACAACAGGAAACAAGCAGAGACGACTCATTAGCTTCACACCACGATATCCTCTTCGTGTGTGTGTGTGTGTGTGTGTCTGTGTCTAGAGAAAGACGCACCTTGTGGATAATGACACTCGCAAATTCCTAAAACATTAGAGTCTTATTGATACTTCCTCTGGATTAAACCTCATTTCCTCCACTTAAACCACAAACTTCATGCACAAAAGATACAGGTGACAAATAAAAGGAAAAACCGACACCTTTGATCCCCACAGTGAGAAGATCTGGTAGTTATAGTTTGGGAGTTGTTTTATTTTTGTGGTTTGGGTACACTTATTCCTTTAGGCTACTGTTACAATAAGGAGAACAGAGGTTGGAAACTGTGGCATGACAATAAATTATTGTGAATGTGTGTCTTCAGCTTTTGATCTCTCTGCCTTTTGAAAGGGTTGATTGTAAGATGTGGACTGGGTCCCAGACCACATGCAGTTAGTTTGCATCTTCAAACCAATTTTCGTACATCAAGACGGTGATAAAACAAGGATATAAGGGCAGTAAAACTGAGCCAGGCTCGTATCAGTTTGTAATTGAATGAGGTCAAGTTGGCATTTATGTGCAGTCTGTTTGTGATAATCCCACGATTAACTGTGGTAAATCTCAAATCTGTTGCAAATCCGTTGCCGTCTACATCAGATGCATGGTGCTGTAGTGGAGCCAGCGGCGGGCTCGCCACTAGCGGACCGTGTAAAATCCACACATTAGACACGGCTCTCTCGGTCACACTGGACCGGATCTAAACAGGGCGAATTTATACATTTAGAAACACCCAGATGCAGCTAGTTCATTTTATTAAGGACCAGCCTTCTACTAAAAGTATTGCAAATTTGCAGCTCAAAAGTGAGGGTGCCAGTAATGTACCTAAAGAACAACACAGTGTAGATGCAGGCTTTATACTTGCTCTCTGAGAGTGGCAGTCCATATAAATGAGAGGAGGTTGAAGAGGACTCGGTGTGTTTGATAAAACTGAAATTTTCTGTTAGAAATTGCTGGGGACTGTGCAGTTGTGACAGCTGAGACTCAGGTGGACCTTAGGATTTATCCAGAAAGTTGCTTTACTTGAAACTATTCCCCTGAAATTTATGTGTAACAGGTGTATGATGTGTAGAAGACAGCAAAGTGCTATTTACCCAAGCTGTCAGTGTGTTAATAAAGGCGTAAATGTATGCAACAGGATTGGAGTTGTGCAATAGGGCTGCTGTCTCATGTCCCGCAGTTAGAAAGTCTTGCTATGAGGATTTGTCTGAAGAAATGTTTGCATGCTTTGGAAGTGATCGTGCAACTGCTGTGACGGGCCAATAGAGAGGAGCAGTTGCGCTTCTGAGTGAAAAGATCAACCTTAACCCGCTCGTCATTCACGGCATGTGGCTTGCATGCTCAGTATTATGCTTTACAGTCCATGATGCTGTAAAACACGTTACTGAGCTGAATTATTTTCACATCTTTATTAACTCTCAAACTCTGCTGTTGAGCTTAGTAAATGCACAAGATGTCATCGTGCAGTAACTACGTCTAACTCGGACTGACTGCTGCCACTCTCAAAGAGACTGGCAAAGTTTTTCAGTTCATCTCATTTATAAATGCAGGCACACTGCCAACATGTTGTAATCAGCTGGTGTTTGTCTGCGTTGATGAGTGTAACTCGTCAGCTCCATTAAATAATGAAACTTGCATTACTAAGTTTTGTGGCACTCAATTTACTATAAATCAGAATAGATTTAACATCAGAAAGCAAGAGTTATTCACCCCCAATATTTGCATGATCGATGCTGGTAGGAGGATTTATGTATTTAATGAGAGGGTGGATATTATCTGAAGACGCTTTATACTCATTCCTCACCATAAGTGTTGACAGCAAAGTCCTACTTATTCCAGCTCCTTAATAATGCTGGATTTTACTGAAAGAACTGAAGGGAGTGTGTTTATGCATCAGTGTAAGATGCAGGAAAGGATAAGTGTTGTTTTCTTTTTTTTTTCTTTTTTACAGTGAATAAAGTAGCTTCCAGTGTTTCGGGCTTTTAATCACATTTCTACGCAATTCTCAGTACAAAATGGAAACATCTCAGCACGTCTTTTCTCAGCAGTGCACACAGAGCAATGTTTGTTTGTTTCTTCTCAGCTAAAAATACCAACCAGGGATTACTTTACATATGTTTGTCATGTTTACAGCAATCAATGGATCTGTGTTAGTGTGTTACATACATATCTGAATGTTAGAGCGTATTAGGGTAAGTTAATACCCTTGTTGTTAAGCTTAACGTGGGAATGCTTTACAAACATTCAGAGATGAACTTACACACTTGCTTTACTTCTCTGGGATAACTTTCTCTGAGACGAAATGCCGGTTTCGTAGCGAGGCTACAAATGCTCAACCGCAGACAGGTTTTGCAAGCCGCAGCCGCTCTATCACGTGACGCATGCTGCTCCAATGTGCTAAGCTTATGAGCTGGGTTACGCTATGTCGCAAGTTTTGTGAGGTGCTTTTGTGATATTTAATAGATCGGATTAAATTTTGTATTTCTCTCCGATATCCAATCCAGTAATTTAGGTGAGTATCGGACCGATACCGATATATAATATCGGATCAGTCCATCTCCACTCCTGTCCACTTGGCCCTTTTTGACTAACTGCAACACTGAACTTCAATATTTAATATGAAATTATCTCCAAATGCAACAGTCACAGTTAATGTTGTTACTATTTTTTAAACCCACATCTATAAATCTGTGTAAAGAGTAATCTGAAGAAAAAAATTATTTGGGTGAATGAGATTTTCTTTTTATAATTTCTTTGGATGCTTTTACTTTTCACTCATTTAATTACTAAAAACTGGTGTCAAAATGTTTTTGTAAAGGAGATGTTAGTCATCTTGTTCATTATCAGCTTATCGTCTTGAAAAGTTTCAAGCTATTTAAGGATAATATTGACTGGCCACTTGTTTGCTGCTTTACCCAGTAACTGTAGTTTATCATTGTCATTTTTATCAATGAAATGCGTTGATGTGGGCTGAGCTCATAAGGTTCAAAGTTATCTTTCTCAGAAGGACTGAGGTCGTGTTTGAGTTACCACAGTTACTTGATTTGGTAAACAATTTATGGATTTACTTAAATCAAACAGGGTTATTTCTTTTTCTTTTCCCTCAAACACATTGTATTTAACACTAGTATGGGAAAGTACATATGCTTCCTGAGTTCAGTTTCCAGGCCCCTCTTCTATGGAACCAGCTCCCAGTTTGGATTCAGAAGACGGACGCTATCTCTACTTTTAAGATTAAGCTTAAAACTTTTCTTTTTGCTAAAGCATATAGTTAAGGCTGGATCAGGTGACCCTGAATCCTCCCTTAGTTATGCTGCCTGGTTCTGTCAAGGGTTTCATCCTGTTAAAAGGGAGTTTTTCCTTCCCACTGTCACCAAAGTGCTTGCTCATAGGGGGTCATATGATTGTTGGGTTTTTCTCTGTATGTATCATTGTAGGGTCTACCTTACAATATAAAGTGCCTTGAGATGACTATCGTTGTGATTTGGCGCTGTATAAATAAAATCGAATTCAATTCCTGCACAATATGCCAACTATAATCTGGGAATGTATGGGATTGAATTTATCTGAAGATACTGGTTTGTTCTCTTGTGTTCCTCGTAATTGTTCGTCCTTTGATTTGCTTTAATATATCATTTTACAGTCACAAATTCAGTTTGGCTTTTTAAAATATGCAAAAGCACACACAAATTATTACCTTTGAGCCAGGTATGGGCTATCAAAATCCCTAAGACATGTCTCACCGTACCAGAAGTCAGATGCTAAAAATTTATAGCTGATATGAGGAAACAGAGTCAAAAAACTGGAACCTTTTGGGCAGGGAAGAACATTAGAAATGACTTTTAAACCGCAAACGCGTTTGAACTAATAATGCCCTCCCAGATAGACTTTATCCACATAAAATCATGTTACATCTTCTTCACATGCCAGCTTTTCAGTTGCCCCACAGTCTGGTCATGCAGAGCAGGTTTAAACACTTTGACTTTGTCTTGTTCTGACAGACCCGTAAACCTACCTTTGGAATGCTAACACAGTAGCACTGAGTGAGCAAAGTAGCACGGCAGTGAAATGTGGACATACAAGCAACCTCCAAACAACACACACTAATGGAACGGCAAGTAAACCAAGCAGTAACTTGTTAACTTTCCATGTGCTTCCACACATGCACTCTGCTGCTCAGCTGATACTGCTAAGCACATACAGGGACATAGTCATATTTCAGCGTCCGACTCACCTCTCAGTTTCTTTAAGATATCAGATTTCTCTTGTTTAGTGTTTGAGTCATCCTGCCTTTGAGAACCACACAGTTTCACTCAGGGTTGTATTAGAATCTGTTTGTGTGAGAGTTGAACATGTTTGAGTATTATTCTTGTTAAACGTTATCGCTGGGCAACAGGTACTCCAGCCTGAGACTGCTTACCAGTGACGACAGCACAACTTCTGCCGTTTGTCCACTACTTGTTTCTAAACTCTAGAAGAAAACTACGATTTTCAGCTCTGTAGACACCGACTGTGAAGGAAACATTCATAAATGCCAGAAATTGTCAGCAACGGGAAAGAATGACGAGCAGGGATGGCAAACCAGGTTGTCTAGTGAAGGTGTGAATGGCTCTCATTCGAATATGCTAGGAGTAGCTCACTACAGCACTGCAGAAACAAACTAGAGCAATGTGTTGTGATTGGTTACTAGATTTTTCATTGATGGTGCGTTCCTGAATAAGTTGGAAGTCAGTAAATCCAAGAACCTGATTAGATGACTCAGCAGGTATTTTTATTTTTTGAAATGCAAAAAAATAAGTATTATGCTGTATTGTTAATGATACCAGCATGGCTCTATCTGACCAAGAATTAGCCTTTTTCTGGAACGTGCTAACGCCAAGGTATCTGGAAAGCTTCATCAAATACAGGTAGGTAGGTAAACGAAACATTTAAAATAGAGAAGCGTTCGGATTCATAATCATTTTATTGCAGAAACAACAAGCAAACAGCACTGTAAACAACTGTTTAAAATTAAAATAGCTTTTAAAGTGTCCAGTAATTGTGTCGAACATATTAAAATGCCTCCAGTCTAGAACTCGCCCTGAAAGGCGCCGTCTCTCCTCATCGAGAGTCCACCCTCTGCATGACTCCTGGCAGTTTGAAAATATAAGACAATCGACTCATCATCATTAATGTAGCTGAAAAATAGAAAGTCACATCTTCTGACAACACTAATGTTAAAACGAATAACTTGAATGTAATCGAATAAATGGTGGGTTTTGGGTTTTTTTGTTTGTTTTTTTTTTTTTAGTAACTCCAGGCTAAGCTGCAACTCCCGTTCTCAAGGTTAAAACCGCTGCATTTGGAAAACATTAACATGTGGATGCTTTAATTGAAAATGGTAATGGCCACAGGAAACATAAAACATGAAGTAAAATATTGACTTAAATTATTTTACTCGTGTACAGCAGATTGCATCAGTCTGATTCTGAGTTGTGAGGACAGCACATTGATTCCTAAGCTAATACTGTAACAAACCATGAAGTTGCAGCAGACTTTGTTGCATAAGGCAAATCTATTCAACTTACAGTTTGAGTATAACACACTAAGCTTGATTTAAGTGAAGTCAATACCTTTCAGAAATGGCTGTAAAAAGTGAAGCAGCTATCAGGATTTGCTTTTATATATAGTTTTTACCACAAACATGGCGGGAAATTTCCCTCCACTGCAGTTCTGTTCATGACCCAGCAATGTTTACCAGAGTTAATAAGTTAAACTTTAAACTATGTTCTCTCACACCATACCCATTTTAACAGTTGTTATGTCCTTCAGGTTTTATATGCCGTCATGCCGGTTATGTAGCCCCAAAGCAAATGAGGAATTCTGATATACTATTTATGGCCATCAAACATTTATATATGTACTTCCTTTGAAGGAATATTAGGAACAGTTAGAAGCAAAGTAAATGACATAAATAAACCAGTTCTGTATTGTATTATTTATACAGTTATTTACATTGACTTCAAAAATGACATTGTGATGTTAGGTAAAAACATAAATAACTTACAAGAAATTAAGTGAAATCAAATTTAACATGAGAATCCTTGACCCTAATAATGATTCCACTTAATCCTGTGCTTAAATGCTGATCTTGCATGGTGGAAACTGAAATTACTAGCACCTAAATCAGATTTAATGTCAGGCAAGATTTACTCCAGGGAAATGCTCAGATGTCTGCAACACTGAAAGACAATCAGACTTAGATTTGCAAGCTTTCACTTTATCAGGAGGCAATCCTGAGCCATATGCTCTTTCTGTACCAGGGTGCACCTGAACCCCTGAGTGATCTCTGGGGTTCACAGATGTGCTCCAGGATCACATGGGAGGATTCTGCAATGTCATGCTTTATGTTATGTTAAGAAGACACAGGCCCCCAAGGCTGTAGTCACCCTTCTTTGCAATGTTGCTAGTGAATTGTGCAATGGTACCCTAGATTCATTCTAATGTGACATGCCAAAATGATTGATGACATTAATTTGCCCCCACCCCCGTCGTGTCATTGTTAAAATAATTGAGTGACAGAAAGTGAATCAGTTAGCCTGGGCTCCGATCTCTGTAACTCTGGTTTTACTGGGCAGTTCACCTGATAAAGAGGCACAACTTTATTTTGCAGGACAGGTTTTTTCTCACTCAGGAAAACACCTACTGATGTTTATGAGCTGTAGTGCTTCTAAGCACCTTTAGCCAGCTGTTGCTGTGATTTGGTGCTATATAAATGAAATTGAATTGTATTGAATTGAACTGAATTTGCCCATAAACTGCATTTCGTTGCCTTGTACTTGTGACATTAAAGATTATTACAAACTGAATCATTGCTTGTTTTGTGCACCTATATCTCATGTTTGTTTTTTTTAACACAAAGAAATACTGAAGCTTAAAAACTGACTGTCTAGACATCGAGTCTTTATATTTTGCTGGAAATATAGGAATAATTGCAATGATTTATTGAAAGATGAGCAAATATATATGCAGAAACAAAGTCTGTGGCATGACATATTCTCAACAAAGCCTGAACTCTCTTAGCTTTCTGGTAAGTTTAAGTAGTCTTCAGGAATAGTTCTCCAGACTTCTTAAAGGACATTCAAAGCTCTTCTTTGGATTTTGGTTTCCTTTTGTACTGTTCTCTGAGGAGGCCAATCCATGACTGATTGTGCTTCATTGTGTTTTTTTTTCTTCTAGATATGCTTTTACCACATTTGCAGTGTGTTTTGCATCATGGTTATGCTGAGAAATGAAGGCTTTCCCCCCTCTAATAATTGTTTTATGCCTAACATTACATTCAAGCCATTTCTTCAGCAAACAGGCTTAAGTGAACAGCAGATGCATCACTTTAAGGGCCAGATGCATGTCTTTGCTGTATTTCCCCCCAATCAGCTTTTGATATCTTTTAGGCCAGCCACTTCTTCTTTTGTCCTCTACCTGTTCAGTTTCTGTCAATTTTTTTAGGAACACGTTACACAACACGCAGAAATATGCACCTTGTTGGTGCAAAAACAGCATTTTATGCCTGGTAATCTTAAAATTTTGTGTTTTTGTGACAGGCTGCAGGTAAAAAAAAGTGCCTGAGGAAGATTTGGTTCACTATGTAGACACAACACTGGTTCATTCCGTGACTTAGTTTCTTTTTTTAATGCTTGAATGATTTATAGGTCTGCAGTTAGTGGCTTATGAGCCATTGATCAAGACCACTTTAGAAAAAAGTACAAGAAAGTCTGGCTGCTTGGAAGCAATATATAAATAAATAAATAGAGGTGGCTCAGTACTTTCACACAGTGTTGTTATAAGTAAATCAAGTGTCATTGCCAGCTCAAGAGAAATCTTCAGCATGAGTAACATACAATCAATCTTTACTATAAAAAGGCTGATTATTATCAATACTTAATACAGCAACTACTTGATTGGTTTTAACTGTTAAATTTCAGTAAGCCGGTTTAAGTGAATTCCTTTTTTATCACTTTATAAATGGCACTCTTTGTCTTATCCATTCAGGTTGAATATTTCTAATTTGCTTTGGGTGAACTGCTGAGTAAAGAAAGCACCAAAGCTTACACGTTTCTACCTTTCATTTGCTTCAGGTGAGGCTTTTATGTTCATTTATCTGATGCCAAGATCCTATCTATATCTGCAGGGTCAGGTCAGGAGAGTGGAGTGGAATGGTAAATTACATGCTACTGCTATGCCAATGAAGGCTGGATGAATATGAAATAAAGTGCAAAGGGTCAGTCCATTTAACACCTGGCTAACCAGTTGTGAGTGGGATGCCTTTGCACCGCTACCCTCCTCCAAGTCTTCAGATGTGCGCGTGGGTGTCTGTGCTGAGACGTGTTTAAAATAACTGTTTGTGTGTGTGAATGGATGGATTTGTGGTGTCTGTGTGCTCTTATTACTCCTCCCTGAGACTAATGGAATGCGTACGCGTGCGTTCTCATTACCCTTCTCCGAGACTAATGAAGTATGTGTGTGCCAGCATGTGTAAGCGAGTGTGTTAAATTGAACTGCAGTTCTGCTCTGCTGTGTTCAGACTGTTTCATTAAATGATAAAGTTTACAGATGACTCCAGCGGGATCATTATTTAGTAGGCTCGCCATTCATTCCACGGCAGCCACCTCGATCTTTATAAATGACCCGCTGCAAAGAAAGACGGAGGTTATTTTGCACCGCAGGGTTAAAGACAAATAACTTTATTATTCTTTCAGGAGACCACCAGAGCCAGCGTGTTTGCACAACCAATTTGCGCTGATATCCAAGATCAGATTTTCTTTTTTTAATTTCAGATAGTGAGATGCTGCATAAATAAACATAAGATAAATTTATTACATAGTTGTTTTTTTTTTCATTATTTCAAAAGAAATGGTTGCATAAATTGTTGCAAATATACATTAAAACACTTGAAAAAGTTGCTCCATCTTCTACTTTTTAACCCACAAGTTAGGCTGGGAGGCATCAGGGACTTGAGGAAAATAAAAGTAAATGATACAGGCTTAGAAAGTCTTTCTGACAGTTTCCTCTGGTGCCGTCTGAAACTATCACCTGTCTCATCTCATTCTGTCTGCTAACCAGTCACTCTTATGTCACTTCCCTACTCTTAATCTTGCCACAGTTTTCTCTAACCTCTTTTTCTAAAACCTTTCACATCTTTTAATCTTTAAGTTAATAGCAAATTGTGAGAATATTAAGTTATTGTTATTTTCTTTTTGTCTTACCTGCAGAATTCACAGCATTGCTTCTATGCCGGTACACTCATTAAGGTCTGCTAACAGTAATCCGAGTTTATATTAGTGCCACGGTGAAGCCGTGAACCCTACTTTCGCAGCTTTGATCTGCCTCTAACTCCTGTGTTATCTGTTCAGTCACCTGGCATGTCTTCTGCTGGTATTCACAGCCCCCTCTCGCTCATCCTTGATAGTGGCAGTTGGTGAGGAAAGTAAGTGATAACCAAGCAGGCCTCTTTCTCCTTGTCTTTCCCTGTAAATTGAGCTGCTACATGACAGTGCTATTACCTCCAGCTGCCACAGCTAAATCAAACACTTAAGTGTGTGAGTGATTACCTACACTCCTCACAAGTGTCCTTATTCCTTCCTCTTTCTTAGATTCCTTCTGTCTCTTTTGCAGAAGAATCGCAGGACACAACAGAAGAGGGTGTATCCCTGCAAACGTATCACTTGTTTCTTCAACTTAGTATATCAAGAGTTTACATTTAGTAAAGCAAAAAGTAGTAGAAACCACCTCAGGATGGAGAGAGATGTTAAGCCATATTAATACTGTGAGCTACAGTATTTCAAGTTGTTTTCTTTAAGACACCTTTTGTCCCCATGCAGCCCCACATCGTCACATTCACAGCTCAGGTTTTTATCCAACATGCCCACCTTAGCTGAAGGCGTTGTTGTCATCTGATCAAAGAATGGGCTCCCAATATTCTTCAGGCTTCCTTTAGCGTTCTTTAGTTTGATGTGACTTGTCTTGGGGACTCTAGAAGTTCATCATGTGTAGAGAGTGACATTATGTAATAGATGAGAGTCTAAAGCATTTACCGGTCTATTTTTTAGAGCTAGAATTTTCAAGTGCCCTGCTGTCTTGGACAAAAAGAGGAAAAAAACCCATGAATGATTATTTATTTTAGAGTATTGGACTGGACAGATGGATCTTAAAGCTTGAAATCCGTAGCGCAGTTCCCACTGCTTTTCCTCACATCAGCACTGCTTATGTCAGACCTGAAATTCTCCCGCAATAAATCTCAAACAGAATTTGTTTTCAGTCTCATTACAGCTGCTGCTCTCTCCCTTCCTCACACATAATTACACTTTCTAGTTAAGCTGTCAGGTTACATGTTAATGTGATTGTATGTAGGACTTGAAGTTTCTTCAAGAGATTTTTCCAAACTTTTTTGCGTTTAACAAAAAATCTGTCAAAGCGCTTAATTTACATCTCTTCTCGTTGCCGTATCTTTCTCTTCACCTCCTGACTCCTACGCTACAGGAGCCCGACTGAGCCAAACATTATCATTTCAGAGAACACACACACACACACACACACACACACAAAGAGTGCAGCACAGATGGCAGGCATGGTCTCTTTCCCACACATGAATAGGTAAATATTTACCATCCCAGATTGTCTTTCTTCCAATCTCATCCTTCTTTCCTCCACCTTTTTATACCGTATACTTATTTTGTCACTTGCTGCGTTTTGGTTTGTTTCCCGTCCCAGTGGTCGTGCCTTCATTTTGTCACAGGCCACGTTCACAGGCATCTGTTGTTCAAACATACACATATTTTAAATATCCGATGACGAGGCTCGTTCTGTGTCTACGGGGACTCGTGCACGCATGTATTGAACGTGTGAAGTCTTTAGCAAACAAAGAGTTGATGGTGAGATTTCTGAAGCTTAATTCAGCCCTTCCAGGCTGATTAGGGATTAGCTGGAGATTTTAATAGTAGAGTTTAGCCTTCGTGATGGTTCCCTGTCCCCCTGTGCAAAACTTAACTAAAACTTAACTAATAGCTAATGGAGGTTGCTGTCTATGGGGGTGTTGTCCATTTGCCTCAGTGAAGCAGGAGCAGAAGTGACAGAGAGGAAAATACACAGACAAAGACACATGATTTTCTTCAGCAGCGCCTTTTAAGCACCTGCTGAAGTCTCACCATTAGTCATTAGAGTAGCAATTGACTGTATGCTGCATGCTCTTTCTTTTCTCTTCACATGTGTAATATATTCACAAGGTATTCATTTGCTTTCCATTATAACACATCATCCATGGTCTCGGACTTCATCAAACAGGGACCAAATTAAATGCAGGTTTTCATGCATCCTAAATATATGTTTATGGTTCATATATGGGGAGATTGTAAGTTGTCAGTAGGGGTGAAAGCCGAGGATGTTTATGCTTTATTTACCCATATGGAAAAGATATATATATAAATCTTATAAAGTTTGTATCTGTCTTGTGTGAAACTTGTATGAAAAGCATACGAGAGTGAAAACAGATATAAGATCCCTTGAAAAATTATATAATGAAACTTGTATGTTTTGGATACTTACTAAAACAATATATGAAAGTAATGAGAAAGTGGCCACTTTCATGAGTAAATCATATAAGTTTTTACTATTTCTTTTCCATATGGGTAAATCCTGCTGAGTTTAACATATGGAGCTTCATATTTACACTTTGATGATGATGCTTCTTTCACAATATATTTTTAACATACATTTATTTTTTGTCTGTGTTTTGTGGCAAATAAGACACTCTGTGGGCTTTTCTTTAATAAATATAAAATCTTTAACACTTTTGTCACTCACTCACTTTTAGTGCCTCAGTTATTGAAATGTCCTTTTCTGCTTTCTGTTTATCTCCTTTCCACACACACTTTTGGTTTTTTTTGGTAAATCTTTACTGGTTTGTCTACTGGTTTGAAAAACACGCATTTTTAAATATGTCTGTGAAGGTTCTCAGTCATCCAGGTCATCGGAAATCACATGATAGGGTGGGGCCAGTTTTCACAATGAGCTCACCCGAAACCCTGGCTGATTGGGACCCACACCCGCTTTCACACCTTGGCTCATGTGATTAGGTAGAGGATCATCAGGGGGTCCTTTGTCCCTCTGTGGGGGGGGAAACTCCCACTGGGTTTATATCTGGGACTCCCCACCATTGACCCTTAGAACTGAAGAAGCTTCTCGGATGAGAGGTGAAACGTCTTCAAGCAACTTAAACAAGTCCAGACGCTTTTCTTTCCAAGCTCCTTAGACTACGCATTTTTAAAGCACGTGTCCTCAAAATTCTCACAAGCAAGAGTTGTAAGAGCAGCATTAGAGCGCTACTGAATATCAGAAAGCGTTTTCTAGGTGTATAGGTGTAAAATAGAGCTTAAAAAATTCAGTGGAAGGATACAAAACTTGCAGGCTTTATTAAGGATTCAAAGACGTATGCATGCCTCATCCGCTGTTTAAATTATGCCCGGTGTTTTGTGGCAAATGTTAATACAAGGTTAAAAAGACAAACCAGTGTTTCAGGATTTGAAGTTTGTAAAAATAGCTCTGTTCTGCACCGCTTTAATTGAAAGCGAGTTGAGCTGAAATGTAATTTTACATCTTTTCCTTGATTTTTTTTTTTTTTTACTTCCCATCTTTCTTTCTTTGGGTCTATCTTTGGTTCTTTGTTTCTCACACTCTCTGTTTTTGAAAGGTGAACAATAACAAGATCCATTTCTCCTCTCTCATTTTAACAAGGACAGTATCAGTGTGGTTCTTGTTCATTAGTATCACATATCACACCTCTGTCACCCTTGGATCTGGAGGAGGCAGAGGTGTCAAAATGACACATGTGCGCACGCATATTTTTTTACCCTCTCCTTCACCGAAAGAAAAAGCCACAGAAGTCGATTCGCACTAGTTCCTGCTCTTTCCCTCAGTGTTCCATTTTTCTTCTGTTATTTTGCACCCCTGGCCTGAATTGTGCATTTTTCTTCATAGCAGCAATGTGTGAGTTTCTAGTAGTATTACAAAAATGAAAAGCACCTATTGCCTCCCTTTAACTCCTCACTGCCACCACTACCCAAGGGCAATAGCAAATTAGATATACGTGCCCTCTGGAGATACAAGAAACGTCTTTGTATTTAGAAAAAAGTGCTTGTTTGTTCATAGTGCTAATTTTATTTACCTTCCCTACCACTGCGTTAATAAAACGGCTCAGGGGACTATATGAGCAAGAGCTTTAAATAGCAGTAAATTAGTTTATTCAGTATTTCTTTTATCCTTAGAATAGATGAGCTTTTCATTTTGTGTGTGTGATTAAATCTCATGTGATGCACAGGCTTTCTTAATTGTGGCTTGTAGGCCACACTGACACAATTGGGAGCCTCATCATCAGAAAATGAAATATATATTCTCATTTTCAGGATACTTTACCTGACTGATTGTTGTAGGAGGGTACAGGCCTTCACTAGTTAGTTATTTGAAATACTCAGTAGAACTGCAGTTTCAGAAGATCCAAGGAATCGGTTTTAATGAACGATCGGGAATTATACATTTATTCAGCCGTTTGACCATTCCTTGCACTGCGTTTTAAACATAGCTCCACTTCTCCATATGATAGTTGTCAGGCAGATCTGAGAGGTCAAGAATGCCTGTGCCCGCAAGCTGTGATTTAATATTAATGACCAGCAGCCAATTGGAAGTCATCAATAGGTCAGAGGTTATCTTGGGGTTGCAGATGCAGGAAGTTAATGTAATTAAAGATGCATCACATTGGCGATTGCAGAGAAAGTGTCTCTTCCACTCTTAATTTCTATGTTGAGCTGTCTTCTCTTTGTAAGGCCCTTTAATATGCCTTCGTGCGTTTTGATTTTTGTCCAAATATCTTGTGCTTTGCATGGATTTTCATCCAAACACTCCTTATAGTTGTCTTTTTCTGTGTGTGTAGCACATCTGAAACAGATTGAAGGCATAAATAGTCAGAAGGCTACATGTAATGGTCTCGTGAGTTGTCTTTGACAGGGTGCTGTTACATGAGGATGCTCCTGCACCCCTCTGATTCCACTCTGTGCCTTCTTGTACTTTGATAGAAAGCTTGTAGTCAGTGCTTTGGCTTATTTAAATATAAATGTTATTTTCTGTTCTGTTTAAAACCTTTTCCAGTTTGAATTTTTACAGAAGATTCTATTGGAAGGCCAGTTTCCCAAAAAATAATTTAGATTCCTGTACTTGTAAAATGCTTTGTCTTTAGAAGAATTCTCTTATGCTACTTTGGGCTTTTGGGGTAATTGGCTGTTAATTGGAAGAAATAATGATAAATAATAGTAATAAATGCCTAAATGCCTTTGGGATTAGGTGTTATCACAGAAATTTGTGGTAACACATACTGTCAGTCTCAATGGGAATGTCATGTCCTATAGGTATGCACCTTTTTCCCCTATGGAGTTCTTTTCCAAGCCACCCAACAGCTGTCAATACAAACAAAATACATGGAAGAAATCATTGCATTTATTCCCACAACATTCTACTGGCCCCGATTAATCCAATGAGCCAGCCGGTCAATAATCAAATACTAATGATCGGCAGCAGAGGTTGCTAATTAAGTTTTGATTGGCTGAATCCTCCTGAGTCCACGGGGAAAGGCGCTACCCTCCTTTCATGCTGTGGTGCCTTAGATAGTTCAAAGGTGCACAGCAGCAGTGGACAAATGTCTGTGATTTCCAAACTCGGGCAGAATCTTATGTAATAAATTAGGTAGTAGTTGGCTGTCAGTGATTGTATTGTGATTTGTTTTTGTGTGTGTAACCAAAGTAAAAGTAGTTCCACAAGATGGATAATATGAACCAGTGGTCCTAAAGTGCTGTAGATTGGTTTCATAGCAAAAGTGGATCTTTTGCTGTGGATTTTTAAAAGGTAAATGTTGATAACATGATGTTCTATGACATGGTTTTCATCTAAAGTAGTGTCCTGTAACTCTTGGTTACACGATACAATTAGCTAGTGTTGTGTTACAAAGTAGCTACCAGTATCTTTACCCAATCAGCTGAAATTGTTTAGTGTAACAAAAAAGAAGCAGGACAGACATCCATTATTTGAGAGGGATTAGTTTCCATTTCAGAGCAATAAAAATAGAGATGAATGCCTTTTTTATACACTATTTGTTTTTAAAATGATTTTCTAGGATATAGCAAAAGCTTTGAAATTCCACCTAAGTGTCTCTGTCTTTCTTTCTCTTATAGAGTCCCTGGTGTAACTATTGCTACAGATATCATCTGTGGTTTTCCCGGAGAGACCGAGGAAGACTTTCAAGCAACCATAGACTTAGTGAAAGCCTATCGATTCCCCAGTCTTTTCATCAACCAGTTTTACCCCCGACCTGGTACGCCTGCCGCCAGGTTGGAGCAAGTACCAGCACATGTGGTGAGTGCAGACACGGACAGAGTTTTGATCAGATGCTCTGAAACATGCCAATTAAAGAAGCAAACTTTAGCTTATTGTTACTTAAAAATGTAAAAGCCTTTTCCATACTTGTGAAGATTTTGCATTATTTTAGTATCACTAATCCTGAGATGTATGGAGGAGTGACTGCGAGAGAACATAAATCAAGCTAATACGCTCCATTGACATTTATAGACATTATTTAGCTGAAGATCTTCTTAAATAAGAAATTGTCTCTCGACTTCCCAGGAGATCTACATGTTATTAGTAAATGTTGTCTAACGGTGGTAACAGTCTCATCTGAGCACATTATTGTTCTTTGTATAACCACCCAACTTGCGACACATCGCTTCTCTAGCTTCCTACATCTCCCCATCTGCTGCCAAATAAAACAATTAACAGCTAATAAAATCTTAATCGTTTGCAAAGGTGTGTGAGTGAGGGAGGGAGTGAGAAGCAACGCAGACTGAGCATATCACACTCAGTCACACCAACGTTTTCTTGACCTTTTCGCTCATGGATTTCTCAGCTAGATTACTGTTTGGCGGAACTAAATTCTTATATAATGAGCTAAAGAGTTCATATGTATTATATCAATGCTAAGTAATAATGTAGTTGAACTTTATGATCACACCGTTGATTATACACATTTTTTTCTTCATACTTTAGCAATAGTACACCTTGTGATTTTTTTCCCTTAAGGAACTAAACTTAACACGCGATTATTTGCAGTTGTTTGTAAAAATCTTTACTCGTGGAAATTATTTACTATTACTAAAATATGATCCTGTTTCTAAAGTTATTGGACAAAACGTGCAACAAAATGCAACAGCTCACATTACTGAAGTGCTGCCGTTGCACATGTGCTGCTTGTGTTTGTACTTCTACCTGAAATATTTTCTTTGACCTCCTTTTTCTTTAGTTTGACCTTTTACATATGCTGTACTCTATACCGTGTTGTCTTCTTTCTTGCCTTTATACTCCAATACTCTGTGCCATCAAAGTGTTGACACATCTCTTTCAAGTGGAGTGTCTTCATAAGTCATTCTCTTTTTCCCTTTTCTCGCCTTCCTCACTTTGCTCTCTGAGGAGAAGCCGGGTGCTTCCTAGAGGGATCAATCCCCAGACACAACCACACTGCAGCTTCTATTCTTCTTTATTTCCCTCTTCGTTCCTTCTCCTCTGACCTTTATTGTCTGTGTTTGGATTATAGCACAATCAGTCCAAGACTTCATTCAGCTTTTTGAGTTTAAAATGTGACATGTAAGAAGACCTTTAATTGTCAAATTAGCATCTTTTTGTAAGACAAGCTTACAAAACTGCTTCAAAATAACTCAGGACACTGTAAAATCCTAAACACTGGACTTCACTGAACTGCAGTGCTCTGCTTTTAATACATACAGAATATGGTTTGGCATTTTGCTGAAATAAACAAGCTAACCTAATCAAGAAGCTGATTGAATGTAGGGCTGTGCCATTATGACCTAAAAGTACTATTGCAATTATGTATCATGTTTTTTGTTTTTTTTATTGATTTTAAGCAGCAGAAATATTTTTATTGTAGTGTCAGTTAAATATAACACTGATATGTTAACATTATCGTTATCTTTATTCGTGCTGCAAATCTTTGGATCAAAATAAAATTGTTCTTACTTATTTAAATTCATAGAGTCACTTAAAATAAAATGAAGTAAATTACAATGTAATTATATTTGATATAAAGAAGCAAAATATCAAGTCTTTCAATTCTTTCATCGTGGCTGATTGATGGATGTGAATAAAATTTATAACTCAACATCTATGAGATCTCTCTCCATTTCCCCTGCGATGCACTGCCACTTTGGAAAAGTACCATATTTGTCCAGTAGGTAAGTCTTACTAGTAGTAGTAAGTTGTTACTCACTGTGTTTATTGGACACGTATCTTTAGCCAAATGGAATGCGAGTATGGGACTACATTGTGGATTTCAGTGTTCTTGGTGACCTGGATGGTTACCAGTGATGGGAATAACAGTGTTACAAGTAACGGCGTTATTAACAGCGTTACTTTTTTTTCCAGTAACGAGTAATCTAACTAATTACTATTCCTATCGTTACAACGCCGTTACAGTTACTAACAAAAAATGCGGTCCGTTACTATTTTTCAACAAACAGACGGTTGAAGCTGTGTTCAGCTTACCGCATCTTATACCAGTTGCACGGAAGTAGCTGTAAGTAATCTGGACAATCTACAGCTTTACGCAGGTGCGCGTGCTCCCGCGGTCGGTAATCACGATCACTGTCTAGCACAACACCTGGAGCTAAGGGGGCAAAACAATTGCATGAGTTAGGACTATCGATATATTTTTATACGAGATATAAGATGTGACAATATCGTTTATATTGATATAGTATATGTTAAGTAATTATACTTGTGGAGCAGCAAGTTTGCCTCTCTTTCGTCGACTTTTGACTCTATGCAACGATACTCCGCCTCGCCTCTCTCCTTCACTGAACACAACTCCCCCTCCCCCATCGCTTCACCTGCAGGCAACGACAAGATGGACACGGCAAATCTCCGTTAACGAGTTACCGCCCATCGCCCTGTGCGTGGGACTGGACGGTGTCAACGTGTTAACGAGCTAACCGCGCTAACGAGCTAACCACGCTAACGCCATGCAGCCCAGAGGGGCTGCACAGCCTAAAATCCTTTCATTTTCTCAAAAGTTGACAGCGCGCCTTATGTATGAATTCTGGTTGTGCTTGATGACCGCAAACCGATTTTATGTGGTACACGGCGCTCAGCAATCTGTCAAAAAATGTTTTGGTACAACTTTGGTAAGGTACGGAGCTGCACCGCTTGATGGATTGTCGGAGCATTACGGCTACCGAGGAGCCTCGCGGAGTAATACGTACTCTGCTTCAACGTAATATTACCGTATTGTGTGTGTGTGTATAAGGACCATAAATGGCACCTGTTAAGAGACACGGTTACGAAGAGGATTTCAAACTCAAGGCTGTCAGTCACGCAGTAGAACTCTGGAACAGAGCAGCTGTGAAATCTTTGTTATTATGCTCAGCGTCTTTTAGTTTACATTTTGGCTGCACAATTGTGAGCTCCTTGTTATGCGCAAAAACAACATTTACTTTTATTTATGGAGCATTATTATTTAATAAATGCTCATAATTTATTTTTGAGTAATTTTTTTCATGTACATCTACGCTGTATGTTAATAAAAGTGCCTGTGTGACATCTGGGACACAGCTTCGACTAAGAACTCTCTTTTTGTTCTTACTTTATGGCTTTAAAAAATATATAGAGATATATATCTTATATCGCCATCCAGCTAAAAAATATCGAGATATGAATTTTGGGTCATATCGCCCAGTCCTAGCATGAGTGCTGCTGTTTGACTGAGGAAGAATAAAGTAGTCGTTGTAAGCCAATCACATGACCACTTAAAGATAAAGCAACAAGGTGATATATACCAGTTTATAAATTGTGTTGATAGGCCACGTAAAACCACAGTCATGATAAACAATATATACGCAGCGTTTTTTCCTCAATAGTTTCATCACATTTAATGTCTAAGGACAGCGCTAGCAAGCACTCTCTGCTTATGACCAAAAACAAACAAACAAACAAACAAACAAAAACAAAAAACAGGACGTTTTAGGAGTGACGGCGAGAGAGAGAGAGAAGAGAGAGAGCAGAAAAAGAGAGAGAGCGAGTTTTGAGATGTGAGAGATTTGTGACATTTAGCGTGTTTGGAGTGTGTAGTTAATGTGTTGTCTTGTGTAGTTAGTGTGTAGTGTTGTGGATAGTTTTGTGTTGTGTGTCAGAACAATGAGGCGACTGCTGTCTCCAGGTAGAAAAAGGAGTGATACACCTGCTGTCAGACCTGCAGGTATCAGGCTGTGATGTTCTCCTTTATAGTGGACAGAAATCTTTCTTTCGGAGTGGCACAAATAATTTGTGTGGCATCTTATTAAATGCAGAACAGCTGATTGTTCTGTAAATAGTTTGATTTTTTTTAAATAACCATTTCAAAGTAAAAGGTAAATAACTTTGTTGTTTGCAAAACTTGTGCATAGGATTTTAAAATTGACAATTTATATTTGCATTTAAAGTTATGAAATATGATTCATTAAACATGTTTGTGGTTGTTACAGTAAAAAATATAACTTTTTCTACTCTGATTTTGTTTTTTGTCTGATTTTAGATCAATTGTGTTAATACAGTATGTCAAAATGAAAACATAACTGTAAATTCAGACACGTGAGGTTGTGCTGAAAAGGATGATACCAAACAAGGCAAAGTAAATAGTTTTTAAAGGGAAAATGTGGAGGGAAAATCAAAAGTAGTTAAAAATGGCCAATTATACCCTGGACCCCAGGGTTTTTTTTTTTGTTTTTTTTTTTTTTAAAGTAACGCAATAGTTACTTTTCAAGTAATTAATTACTTTTAGAATATTGTAACTCAGTTACTAACTCAGTTACTTTTTTGAAGAAGTAACTAGTAACTATAATTAATTACGTTTTCAAAGTAACTTGCCCAACACTGATGGTTACACAGACACACTGATGAGGCTCGCTTTTATAGACATCTGAGCTGATGCTGGGCAATTCACGTCGGCAACGTGTTCTTGGCCTTTATGTATTCTTCATACTGCGATGTGTTGCGCATGTTGCACGTAAAGGATCCAGGACTTCATCTCCTGCCATGCCAGATGTTTGCATCTTGTCTTGATGATCTGTTAACTGTTGCATTTCTGTTTTTCATCCTAGTGTTATTAGGATGAAACATCACATGCAGGCACGTGGAGTCAGGCAGTGATGAAGAGAGCGCTGGATTTGCTTTTTTCTTTAGCGTCCTGTTGGCAGAGCGCTCATTTTGAAAATAGTTTGATCTTCGAGCACGATTGATATAAAGACTTAAACTGTGTAGCCCTAAATAGATGCTGTGACATGTCGGTCCAAAACCTTAGACCTGGCAGTCACCCGTGCTGTGTTCATTGCTCAGTATTGCACCCAGATACCATCATGGATCCAGAAGTTTTAACTGTACACCAAAAACATGCTGATATTTCTTATCTTGGTGAGGCAACATCTGTGGTTTAAATAGTTCTCAAATTGATACTGTTGTACTGAGTCACTGGGTATACTGGAAAAAAATCATTGTAATAAAGAACAGACTTGCCTCACATGAACAAAAGTCCATATTTAGGTGCCTAGAATAAGATGGCAATCATTTGTTTTTGTTTTTTTGTTATTAAACTTTATAGAAAATGTACATTTTGAGGAAAAATTTAAAAGTGACAGAGAATGGTATATATTTCTTGTCAGAGAGACAAGAAATATATACTCGTGTGGCTCTGTATACAGTACACCTGCTTCAGTGGTTAAAGCCGCACACAACATCACTGCATCAGTCAGCATGCACCTGTTTTCAAACACAAACACACACAGCAAACAGACGACATCTAAGCCATGTAGGGTCGGTCATTAATAAAGTGCACCAGATGGTTTGTCTGGAATACAACTGTGTTCAATAGCCACAGGAGGGATGGGTGGAGAACTAGATGGATTAGGAATGGAGGTCTTAGATAAAGAGTGTGTAGGAAAGGAGAGCAGATAGAAAGCACTGCTGAAAGGGAGATGGATGGAGGAAATAATGAGACAGGAAGAAACACATAAAGGGACATGTCCACCGTGATGCATGTTGGGGGTTCTGCACAGCCTCCTAAATGTGGCCGCTGATGTTGATGTAAATGTATGTAATGCGGTTTTTCATAGTTACAGTTTGGTTTTGAGGGAAAGTAAACCATATTTACTATATTGTACCAATGACTGCTAATGGGTCACCACAGGGCATCTTCTATGTCCGTCTTGCCCTATCCCTTGCATCCGTCACACCAGCTGTCTGCACAAACTGCTTCTCTACTCCCTTGAATCTTCTGAGTTCTTTGTCTTTTCCTCCTGCCCAGCAGCTCTGTATTCAACATCCTATCTCCAACATATCCACTATCCCTTCTCTACACGTGTCCAAACCATCTTTGTCTCCAAGCCGCTCTGCCTGAATTTGTGTCTGATACACTCATTTCTAATGTTGTCCATCTTGGACACCCTCAATGAAAATCGCAGAATCTCTAGTTCGGGCGCCTGTCTTTTTGTTAGTGCCACTGTCTCCTGAAAATACATCTGTATTGTACTGATGAGACTCGATGTCACTGTGTAGAAACGACTCCTTTTCAAAAACGAGATTTTTTTTCACGCTTTGCTGCTTTGGCACTCGATGAGCTGAGGACAGAAAAGAGAATTTGCTGCAAATATTTGGTCATTTCTAAATCCTGATTTTTAAGGTTAAATTGTTTTAATTTGACAATCTATTCTCTAACAAGCAAACAAATATTTGATTAGAAAAATACAGTCATGAGTGAAGCCTGTCCATCTTCAATGTCCAGCTGTCCTGTTCTGTTATGACCTGCTATATTAGATGACTTATGAGAGAATACTCCCTTTAGATTTGAGTGTAGGAAAACACAAAGAACAGGAGACCACATGGATGGAGAGAGAAAGCTATCGTGTTGAGAATAAAGGGAAGTGAATATTATTAGCTTGGATCTCTCTAATCATCCCCAGGTGACTCGAACCTAGCCTTGATAAATGAACTTGCCTAGTAGAAGCTGTTTGGATGTCTGCTGGTAAGGCCGGGTTTTCCAGTGAGCAGCTGCACGAGACAAAGAAAAGAAAAAAGTGATAGAGAAAGAGATTGGCTGCTCAAATGGGACAGTGTTTTTAATTTCCCCTGGTTGTAATTGGTTAAAAACTCCATTACCCACGAGGCACCAGTGCAGTAGCTGTCAAAGTAAAACAGCTGGCCAGCCACCAGTAGCTCCATCTTCAAGCCTCTGTATCATCTATCTATGCCTGGACGCACACTCAGAAAAATCCACGCTTCCCCTCCGTCTCTGTCTGTATTTGAGACAAAACACTCCTACATGCATAACAGGGGAGCTAATAACAGTTGGTTAAAGGGAGTCTAGCAGGTATTAAGTTGAGTTAATGGTTAAATTGCTGTCTATGCTAGGGAGGCCTACATTTGATTAATGAGCTCCTAACCCACTAATGATAGAAGACATTGCATTTTAATGATACGTTTTTTTTTTTCTTTTTTAATTCAAATGATTTTTTTCTGTGTATAGGTCATCAGTGCGCTGTTATAGCTGGAGGGAAAAGCAATAATAGTGTGTGAAAAATAAAGTAGGCTTTTTGACTGAAGGGAATTTTGTTTGATGTTGAAGAAGGATGATTGTGGTGAATAAAGTGTCATTTTTTTTATTTGGAGAAATTCTTAATTAGAACACTTTGAATGTTGGTGCACTTGAAGCATATACTCTGAAGAAAACTTTTCAAAACCCTTTGGAATTATGTAGATATCATAATTGATTACTCACAAAATGTGATTTGATCTTTTTCTAAATCACAGTTATAGACAACAATAATCTGACTAGACAAATAACACAGCAACAGCCATACTTATCACGCCTTATTGAACACACTGAGTAATCACTTTACAGCCCGGGCTCGAGAAATATATGAGCCTCGGTGGTAATGACTCCCCAAAAGCTACTTGGAACCAGGTGTTCCATTAAAGCGAATGCAATTAGAAGTGCCAGTTGTAGATGTGCTCCACCTTAAAAAAAAAGGTGTACAAAATCTCGTTACTTTAGAAGAAGCATTATACACTTTTGCAGCATTTCCTAGGCTGCGAAAGACTTTGTATCCATCAATCTATTAAAAAAATGGGCGGCAAGAGCTCTGTTGCTGCTCTCCCTAATAGTAGTTGTGCCACAAAGATACCACCAAGAACAAAATGTGCAATTCGGAAAGAGCTGATATAATCTAAGGACACCATGAAGGAAATCAAAAGAATTAAGAACATCTTGGGCAATGTTCTCATATCTCATTGGATAATGTTCTGTGCGCAGATGAGACAAATTGACCCTTTTTTTCCCTTTTATCTTAGCTCTGCACAACCCCAAATTTAGAGGGAAAAGGCAACAAATACTATATGTATTTTTAAATTTTTATCCCTTATAGTCCCCACACGTGAGATTTTTGTAGTCCTCTGCATTTAACCCATTCACTCTAGTTTTACACATTCATGAAGAGACAGGGTGGCCGTTGGTGGATTCGGGGCAAACACTCTACCTACTGAGCCATCCCTACCCTGTACAACACGGGAGCTGCATAGTTTGGGGCTGTCCTGCTTCATAATGCCTCAGGCCTGGATGGCTTGCAGTCACTGATGGAAGGAGGATTTGAAAATTATATTAGGAAATTTTCAGCGACCAGTCTTCGATCTAGTACTCGGAGGAGACGTTGGGTGATCCAAAGTCTTTGGATCTGGCTAAGTCAGGGGCGTGGCTTTAACCCTGGTCAAATGACTCAGGGGGCCTTTTCATGCCAGAACTGTTGATGAACTGAAAGTGCTTTGTAGGAGATAATGATCCACAATTTCTCTTATAAGCAGATACAGGAGACTCATGCTGCTAAATAAACTTTGCTACATTTTAGCAGTTTGCATTATATATCTGGGTGGGACAGTGGTGTGGAAAGCCTCACAGCAAAATCCTGGGTTCAGATCCACTGGCCGGTGCATTTCTGAGTGGCTTTTTCAAAGCCATACATTGGCTTTGAAATGTAAGCAATGTATGTACAAAGACATACATTGCTTACATTAACTGGCAATTGTAAACTGGGTGTAGGTGTGAATGTCTATGTGTTAGCCCTGTGATAGTCTGGTGACCCCGCCTTTTGCCTTATGACAGCTGGGATAGACTCCAGCCCTCGCACAGCACTGATTTGACTGAGAGGAAGAAGATGGATGAATGATGAAAAAAAGAAATATTTTTTATACGCTTTGCTTAACTGAGATAGTGGGTAAGAAAATGTTAGTTTAGTGACCTCTGTGAGAGAGGAAGGTCATAAACCCCACTGTGACCACTCTGTGATGCTTTAGGAGGTGTAAATCCTTCACAGGCACAACTCTGCAGTTGATGCCTCAGGTTCTTTGACTATAGATATAATGACGCTCGAGCTCTATATCATTAACATCTGTTTGCCATTAGGGAAAGACAAGTGGGTGCATATTGGTGACCAGAAGCAATTTAAGTATTGGCAAGATCATTGTTACCTTGCCCCACAACACACAATCATTTTGGCATGCTGGAATAATACCAGTATGGGTTTCATAGACACACACGTGCAATTACACACAATTCTACTGCCTTGCATCACAGAGTCATGCAATCGCTATTTTTTGTGAATTGACAAACTATGCGCAGGGCCTCACTGAATTGCAGTATATACACAAAATACTCATTAAAAACAGCTTCTGCTTGTCATGTACAGAGCTGGTAACTTACACACAAAAACATACATATAAAATCAGTCACTCAATCAGCAATAAACCATTTAGAATCCCGTTATTAGTTTTATGTTTTAAGTCGGCGACACTAGCAGTTGTTTCCCGGTCTTAATATTGAATCTTTTCAGATGGTGTCATTAATGATCACAAAATCAGAGCTTGATCAAATCAACTCTTTATGAGCTTTGTGCTGCTACTTGTTTATTAGATAAGATAATTGTATTTTTTTATGATGGCTTTTATATTGTTTACTTGTGTCGCCACTGCTCCTGCGTTGGAATTTGGCTACGTTCATGTAATGTCACTTCTGCTTTTATGAAGCATCCGTCTCTGGGGACAACAACAGATGGATGTCATGATAACAACCATTGTTCATCATCACCCGGCTGACAGGTCCACACGCTCACGGATTGGCTTTGCATTGCTGGGTTGTCACTAACACAACCTCGACAGCATGCAAAATTAACTTCGAACATGCACCCAAACACACGCAGATGCACACACACATATCTGTGTACAGAGGAAAAAGTCATACATGTCATGCAGAGCGTTTGGACAACTTGATAACATTAAAGATGTCATGGGATCATTTTTAGGCAATGACTATTTGGACAGATGTCACTTTTAAACAAACTAAAGTGTGATGTTTGGTTTGTTTAACTCAGACTCTGGTTTGTTTTTTCCTTTGGTGTGGTTTGTTTGTAAAAATATGAACATGATAATTGCACTCGGGTGCAGACCGATATATCTGCACTGGAGGAAGTGGTCTAGGTCCGGTTCACAAACAAACTCCAGAGCAGTTTGTCACGGACCGGTTTAATGTCAGACTATATTTTCATGGACCGGCCTTTAAGGTGTTGTGGATAAATACAACAAAATAAAATGAAACGACCAACACAAAAATTGTGATTTTTTTTTTTTTTTTGTAAATATAATAATAAACGCGAATTCAGTGTGTAATTGTGTAACTTTATTAGCAGCGTCCTTCTGATATGCACCAACAACACTGAGAGTAACATCCTCCTCTCTGTCCCTTATTCTCTCTGATCACTATGGTAAAGCGTAAATATTTCTTTCAAAATAAGACACACAACTACAACACAGGGAAACAGAGTTAACAATAAAAACTTAGAAAACCATAAATTTCACAGCCGAGCCTCAACTCTCGCGGCCCAGTACCAAACGACTCGCTGACCAGTCCGGGGTTGGGGACCGCTGATGTAAATGATATTATGTGTTTACAGATCATCTGCGGTCTATTTGAGTTTTAGTCTACACATCTTTACCTCTAGACTATAAACTAATGCATGTGGTTAGACTTTTACTTCTATAGCTAAGAGTGTAGTTCTCATTCTAGGACCCACAGACAGAGCAGTTGTGGGATAATGAGAGCATTCAGCTTTCTTTAGCAGCTTTCCACAATAGTTGGGAGGTTTAAAGGAATTTTGTAGCTCCTATCTTAAAGGTTAGGAACAGGTAAGTTGACTTGAGAATATTACAAAGCTGTAGGATTTCAAATAATGAGCTGAGGTTTCCACCTCTTTCCGATCTGGTGCGACACTGGGAATGTATCTCTTTTTTTCATGAGTTTTTATCTTTTAACAGCTTTTTTTAGGCTCACATTATCTCTTTTTGTCTTCTGTTTGTCTGTTTTTATGTTGATCTTTGAATCCCTTGTATTCATACCGTTGTCCATATGAGTGTACAGCTTTTGTTTTTTGTGTTAGTCAGTATGTGCCTTCGAGTTGGCATGTTGTTGTTGTTTGTTGTGTGTATGTGTGCTGCTCCTGAAAAGAACCAAATTCTGCTGAGTATTCATTGAGGCTTGATAAATCCTTACCTGGAGTTAAAGCTGTCTTAGTCGCACTCTCTCACACAAGCACACCATGGAGTCAATGAATACAGAGTGATGGTAAAAGTTATGAAGGGATGATAAGAAGGGGGAGAAAGGTGTTGAGGAACAATGATGAGATCGCTGCTCAGAGCTGAGGTGCTCAAGGCAAAAGGAGAGAGTGCAAGAAATTATCAAGAGACATACTTACGTGGGGGCGAGTGGGCAAGAGAGCGAAGAATGAATGATTGGAATGAGTTTTCCCCCTCTGGAAAAACAGAACAGGAGGAGGAGGGGCATTGAGGGGTCTGTGGAAAGGCAAAGAAAATGAGAGAAAAGGGGATTTGGGGATTCCAAAGAACCCTTTGGCAGAGGAATAGAGAGGGAATCAGATGAAAACAAGAATGTGAGGATGGCAGTGGGACGGGGCCAATGATTATAGGATTGTATGGATCAGAAGAGGCTTGAGTGAACAGACAATGAGTAAAAGATGGGTAACATATGGAAACAGAAGAAAGCGAATAGATGGGAGGAATGGAGAAAAGAGCTACGAGCTATGAGAGGAGCAGTGGCAGAGAACAACAGAAAAGGTCCAAACTGGCCAAAACACAACATTTCTGTTCATACACCACATCTTTTATTGTATTATTATTATTATTTTCTTAATTTGGCCTAATTTTTCTCTTATCTGTGGACTTTAGCAGAGGCTGCATGGCATGCTTCTGAAACTTGACTACACCATGTTGTAAATATGGTTAGTTGAATATTATGCTTGGTTAGTCAGCAGACATTTTCCCTCCTCTACGTTGAAAGATCAAGCTGTCTTTGCCAGTCTGGAATTAGCCTGTTTGTCCAGCTGTGCAATAGCAGAACAACAGGTTTTCTGTTCAGCATGTACGGCTCATGCTTAAGGACATTCAACTCAACCCTGCACATTCTAACACTCAAAAAGACAGAGACCCGAGGGGGGGAGAGCAGGAGGGAGAATAGCTATGAATGCATACTCCCTTTAGGTACAGTACCATTTTCATATGCCCTTTCCCTTTAGCCATACATGGCCTAATCAGTGAGCTAATTAGCACTTTCTGTAGCTGCATCAGCCTCATGTAACTCATTGCATTAACAACTGCCACAGATCAAACCGTCACGTCTCACGCTTGTGCATCTCATTATACAGTAACTACACGAAGGCCAGACTTTAACTAGAAATGAAATGAAGCATTTTCTGCCACAGATGGTGTACAGATAAATACATTCCAACTGTCCGTTCATTATTATTATTATGGATTCATTGTGGGCATACTTATAAGCCTTGGCTTTTTTCCCATCCATTTGAAGTAATCCAGTTAATATCAGTGGAGCTGTAATGTATGTCCATATCTGTATAATATCTCTATGATCAATATCAGAAATACAGAGGACAAGGAAATGCAAATAAGATGTATCACACGTCCAAAGAAATGTTTTACAAACAAAACAAATAAAGAAGGACAAGAAAACTCAGGCTGTGAATCAGAAATCTTTTGTTTCCATTGTTTAGTCGGACTAGTTCTGTATTTTTGTAGGTTTTTACCTTACAATATAAAGCACCTTGAGGCAACAGTTCTTGTGTTTTGGCGCTATATAAATAAACCTGAACGGAGTTGTCATTTTAAAGTTCTATTGTTAGTCTTGTAGTAAGAGAGTAATCATGTCTTTTTAACTACGTAGATGGAGCTTAAATCAAAGTGGTTAATTAGCACCAAAGGTTTGAATGTGTTACTGCCACCGTTTCAGGAAAGCTAGCCACAGTCACGATGAGTGGTTAGCCTCTGCTGTTGTTGATCGGTTGATCTTGAAAAGAGTCACTTTTAGATGTTTATTAATAATCGTACCTGAATTAGGTGACAGACGTATGTAACAATGTTTAAGATCAAAAACTGACATCATCCAAGGTCACAAATCTTCCCGTGGGTTTGCACTTCCAAAAATATGATCACCCCCTCATCCAGCTTCAAACTCGATACTGCACCTCTTCAAGTCTCCATCCAGATTGGATGGATGCATGTCATTAAAAAACACAATGTCATTTATTAGTGAGATTATTTGTTTTGTGTTAATTATGTAAGTGATTCTTAAACATTTCTCTTTTTCTGTCTGCAGAAGAAGCAAAGAACTAAAGAGCTGTCGCAGGTCTTCCACTCTTACAACCCTTATGACCATAAGGTAAGATCTTTCACTGTTTGTCCCTGAATAACTTTCCTTGCCAGCGTGAATTGCAGCATTTCTTTTTCAACACTGTATATTGCTTTATTTGCTCATTTAATGTATCTCAACGAGCCGAGCTTTGAGCTTTCAGTGTCATTCGCCTCTAGACCACAAGGTTAGTTGTTGTAGGTCACCATCGCTGCCTTCTATTCAAGGCTGTGATGAATTTGTTGTCTCTCCAAGATCTATGGCTCTTGTTAGAAATCTAGTGAATGAGGACGGCTCAAGTGTTTGTTCCTGATTGCATTGTGAGAGCGAGCGTGTTTGAGAGAGTGAAGTCTGATATAAAGCTAATCATCTCTGTCCATGTGTGGATCCTCCTGTATTTATCTCCGTCTGGGTTCATACGAAGTGCGATCAAAAAGTCATGAACTGCACTTATAAGAAGAAAAAGCCTTACGTGTTATAAAATTCTCTTGGATACTTGAGGACATTCGACTAGAAGTCATTGTTGACGGGCTATTGCTGGGGGACAAATTCACAATGTGCTACTGGATGAGTGTCGGCAAGAGTTGAGGCTTTTTTTCACTCTTAAAACTGTTGTTTGTTGTCTGAGCCACAGCTGTACAGCCAATAGTTGTCACTCTGTTGATCACACAACATCACAGAAACTCTTACTACACTTACTGCTCTGTGTCATGTGACCTTGGCTTTGTGCTGTTAGCACGGAAAAGAAAATCAAATGTTATCAGATTGACATTTCACAGCAGAACAAAAATGACACTATTCAGGCACGTTTATGATGATGAAACCTTTGGGATGATAACTTTTATGCGTTGCATTCATATATAAAGCCATGTTCTGAAAGGGTCAAACCCATGAACTCTAATAACCATCTCCCATCATGAACGAGATCAGTTATATCCAGCTATGTAGCAACACTTTAGCTTAGCTTTTTATTTGTAACAAAGTAATTTTTTATGTGTTAAGCACTAATTTAAAAGATTTGGGAGAGATCACGTTTTTACTGGTGTAGACACACCTTTGCAGATCCACAAAACCTCAGACAGACATTCAGAAAAATTAGTAGAAAAGAGAATTTTTAGCAAAAGCAGAGGGTGAATAAGGAGAAGAAGAGAATGCCATTAAAATTTATAAACATGTTTTTATCTCTATCAGACATGGTTCATAAGCATGCTCTATCCTTAAGTATGATTCTCACGGTGATTGAGAAACCAGATGTGTGACAGTATGCCACTCAGAACTTGGCGTGGTAAGCTGCGGCATCTTGTAAATATCTTTTTACTTTTTTCATTTTCATGTTTTCCTTCTGTTTGTTGAACATGCTGATAAAGTTTAACTTTATTGAAGAAGTTAAATTCTTACTACTGCAGAAAGCCTCAAAATGCCTCATTAAACCCTGGTCCACTTTTGGATAAATCTTTGAATTTAATAACAGGAAATTTAATAACAGGACGCTACACATAAAGAATATCTCTTTCTGAAATTGCCTTTGAAATAAAACCCATATCGTAAAGCTTATGGCTATTTTCTTTTCAGCTCCACATGCTGTCATCTTTTATGAAAATTCAAAGTATACATGGATGTTGATTTATGAAAGAATGAATTAAGGATTAATTAAGCTGTTGAGATAATACAGTACATTTGACACCATATATCAGACATAATCTGAGGTTGGTTGTGATATTTTTTCATTTTTATTTTGCACATTACATTGTGTTTGTTTATACTGTGGAGCACATTTGTAGCACTTTGTAGTGATCTAGAGTGGGATCATGTGTAGTCTATTTGTACACATTTGTCTTACGTCCACTGAAATCATAAAGTTCAACTTAACGATTTATTGGTCAAAAATTGTCAAAAAGCCTTAAAACTTAAAACTATGATTCTTACAAGTGTGCTGCGTATTGTCAACGTACAGAAGGTACTGTGTAAGTATTTAAAATATCATGCCACATTTGACCTATGACCTCTCCTTCAAAGATGAATAGACTGACCTGAAGGTTCAATTCAATTCGATTTTATTTATATAGCGCCAAATCACAACAACAGTTGCCTCAAGGCTCTTTATATTGTAAGGTAGACCCTACAATGATACATACAGAGAAAACCCCAACAATCATATGACCCCCTATGAGCAAGCACTTTGGCGACAGTGGGAAGGAAAAACTCCCTTTTAACAGGAAGAAACCTCCGGCAGAACCAGGCTCAGGGAGGGGCGGGGCCATCTGCTGCGAGCAGTTGATTCAATGCAGAGAGGTCTATTAACTCATAGTGAGTGAGAAAGGTGACTGAAGAAGAAATAGTCAATGCATCATGGGAATCCCCAAGCAGCCTATGCCTATTGCAGCATAACTAAGGGAGGATTCAGGGTCACCTGATCCAGGTCTAACTATATGCTTTAGCAAAAAGGAAAGTTTGAAGCCTAATCTTAAAAGTAGAGATAGTGTCTGTCTCCCGAATCCAATTGGAAGCTGGTTCCACAGAAGAGGGGCCTGAAAACTGAAGGCTCGTCTCCAATTCTACCTTTAAATACTCTAAAAACAACAAGTAGGCCTGCAGTGCGAGAGCGAAGTGCTCTAATGGGGTGATATGGTACTACAATGTCATTAAGATAAGATTGGGCCTGATTATTTATTATTAACGTTAAAGTGATAGTAATGATATTTAGAGCATTGCTTGTATTGACAACATATAACCATACAGGGAAGGATATATGGAGATGTTATTACAGTAATCATCGTTTAAATTCATAACAGTTTGAATACATGTACAGTGTACCTGAATAAGTATAATCATTTTTGGAAAAGAGAAATTAAAAGATTAAATGAATGCTCACACGTACTTTAGCCACATAAATAAAAAATAATTGTACTCAAAATTCTCTCAGGTAGGTTAAAAATGGTTTTGATGGGGGAAATATGTAAAAGGATGCACTATAAGCTTGTTTTCACTGCACCGCAAACGTCTTATTCCCTTAAAAGTAAAGGTGAAGGTTTTCCTTTAGATTGACAAAAAATATTCCAGCTTGTAGAGTGTTTTTAACACTCGACAAGTCAGCTCATGGTATATAAATGTTACCGTTGGTCTTGTTCCTTTTCTAAGATTGTGGAGATGTGCGAATAGATCCCTTTAGATTAAAAATCTGGATGGCCGTGAGATGTGATTTAATGATAGCAAATGTAATGTCAAGCATGCATTCTCCCACAGCAGGCAGAGTTTTTCCTGTCCTTGCCCGTGTCCATATACTGTGTAAATGTTGAAGCAAATCAGCGTGTATTAAGCCCATATAGCCCTTAGACAAAAATAAATGAAGGCTGATAATGTCCCTCATTTTCCATGATTCCCTTGGGTGTCCGCTAGCTCAGCTTATGGTTTATTTAAGGATATCATGTGTTTACTAACACATCCTATGTCTGTGCGTCTCTGTGCGTGTTTGTGCGCGAGGCTGAGGGAGAGATAACGAGCGAGTCAGCGTTTAGATTTAGAGAGAGGGGAGAAATAGTCGTTTCTGAAGCCATTATTGTTTTTATGCATCTGCCCGTTGTGATGAAAAGGTCATTAATAAAGACTGAGTTGGGGAGAGGGTTGTGAGTTAGTCGAGGCTTTATTGTAGCTTCAGGGTACCAACCCGATGAAACAATGTTTTTAAATGAACTAATTGTTGTTTTTGTACAGAGCTTGTTTCTTAATCTATCTTCAATAATTCTGAATGACAAACTGAGTAAGTGGCTCGCTAAAATAAAAACCATGCAAGGTTTTTAGAAAGCATACGTGTTTTCTGTCTTTGTTTTCTTTTTGTTTTCACTTTGACATTACAAGTTAAACTATTGCAGTCTGTGCACGGTAAATGGTGTTAAACACCCCCCCGATATCTGCCTCTAGAGAAAATTATGTTAATATAAATATAAATAATTACCTAGTTTAAAAAATATAAATGTATGAATATATATAAGTCATAGTGAGTGATTGGAGCGCTCCACTTTCAAACAGTTAGTATACATTACTTATAGACAATTGCACTGTTCTGTTGTATTTATGTTTGAAAGACCTTCTTGTGTCGTGTGAGTGTGTGTGTGTGTGTGTGTGTGTGTGTTTACAATGATTAATGTGAGGTATCCCTTAGCCAGATGGTGCTGAACAAGGCCCATCCATCAGCAATGAAAAGAGCAGTGGGCAGAAAGCTGGCAGAGCACTTTGTCTGGGGCCAGTGCCCCCATCGGACACACTCACATACAGACTCTCTTAGGCTTTGACAGTGTAACCTATTAAGCCGTGTTGGATCCTTGTGTTATTGTTTTGGGGCTTTTTTCTTCTTTTTTTGCAGGATTGCAGGTTCTTGTTTGTTTTTGTTTTTTGTTGTTTTTTTTACTGCCTTCAACTTAAAAACAATCAAAACAAACAAACTTCTAGGGTGGAGGCTTGTTTCTGTTTTTTATATCAATGCCAAACTTCTTTTCTCTAGCATGCAGTAGAGGGGCAGTATACTACTGTAGGGTTTTCGAATGCAGAGAATTTTACTAAAAGATATAAATGCTGAGCTTTTCAAAAGTAAGGACAGGAAGATATTCTGTGAATGGTGACACCAAGGTGAAAATGAAAACTGTGCTTTGGTCTGGTGGTTGATATTTGAAATTCTTTGTGGAAATTTCTCCCCAATCAGCTTTTTCCAGCCAGATGTTGACATTCTGATTGGACGTTACACTCATATTAAAATTGTCATTCTGTGGTGACACACAGAGAATCCTGCGAATGAAATGAGAGGATGATACAGAGAAATGACAGACTAATTATAGACAGACTTGTAAGAAAAATAACAACATATCTCTTTGTGTAATTGTCTGAGGAACAAACACCAATGTGACCTCCACTATTAACCAATAAGTATCTTTTACAGTGAAAACAATTTAAAACCTGTTCATAGCTCAAGTTATTAAGATTCTTGGAGTTTTTCTTATGCGTATCGCATAGTCAGTGGTGATGCACAGTAATACTAGCATCCTTGCTATTGTTTGCCAAGAACAACCAAGTTATATTTCTCTGTATAAATGTGTAGTTAAAGGTGTAATTGCACTTTTCTCATTCAGACTTTGCAAAGTTTTGCTCCCTGAAGGATTTGCCCTTCCAGGTTGAGGTTGTGGAGTCCCCATCATGATTAGGTCATTGTCAGCAATGTGTGCGTCCACACATTCAGCTGACTCGAGTTAACAAAGCACCTCTCTCTTCTCCCCCACGCACTGTCACAGTCTCCTGAGAACACACACAGACAGACACACATACACTCTCCATGCTGTGTTCATAGGCCTGAATGACAGGGGTGACAGTTTTCCCCGCGGCAAGAGAGGAGGGACAAGCTGTCAATATGGTCCGGTGCACCTGCCCAGCCTCATAAGAAACACACACAAAGGGAGCGAAACAGAAATAGGGAATATAGTAATAAAAAGGGAGTTAGACACGGCTGAATAATAGGCTCATAATGAAGGCCCAAACAGGGAATAAAGGCATGTGTAGAAAATAAAACACTTAATTACACATTAATAAACTCCCCCTTTGGATATTCTGAACTACTGCTTTGTTTAGGAGTTTACAGAGTTATCTATCATTGGGAAATAAAAGGAAAAATTCTAATTAGTCTAGCAGCTCTCTACAAAACTGGCCTTTTTTTCCCGCCTGTTACTAAACCAAACAATTAGCATTTTCTTTTTTTCCCCTTTTGCGATTTTTAATTGCCGTTATTTTCTTTAAAATGAGTTTTTAAGCTGCTGTTGTTTTGCATTGTTGTGAAATGTTAACCTCTATCTTTGTTAAACTTGACTTTGGCTTGTCGTGCTTCTGTTTTTTTTCTTTTGCTGTTAATTAACTGACTATTCAGGACAAGACAAGGAGGAAGTGGGAAAATGAGACACTAGTACTGGTTATGGTAATTTATTTTCTCGCCATGTTCGCTTAACTTGTCTATTCATCCATCGGTTTTTGCTTTTCTGTGAAAGACCCGTTTTGCTCTGAGCGGCTTTTTTTTTTTTTTTAAGTACTTAGACTTTTTTGTTGCTAGCATACAAAAGCAGTTGATTCTGTTTCATTTAGTTTTATGTTGATAAATTAAACTCTTTTCCAACTGATTTACTATTTATGATGATAATTATTAATTTCCATTGGCATGGCTTGCAGTGTCCAAGCCTGAAGCTGTCACATCACATCATGAGTGTGGCCTGGAGCATACTTACTCACTGGGTTGCACATCAGGGCTCACACTTTCAGTGCAAAGTTTTACTGTTACATGTTGTAGATTGTTCTTTTGGGCAGTGGATCAGACTAACTGTGCAACTTTGTCACACCTCTTGATGCTTTTCTGTAGTAATTAAAGTAATGGATGCTTAGCACCCTGGCAGTTACCCGCTGAACATAAAAATAAAATCTTTGTGACAAACCTGAGGGGGCTTTAGGTAGGCTAAGGCAGCGGTCCCCAACCCCCGGTCCATGAGTCGTTTGGTACTGGGCCACAAGAGTTAAGGCTCAGGTGTGAAATGTATGGTTTTCAGGGTTTTTATTGTTATTTTTTAAAATCGTTTTTATCGTTAATTCTGTTTTTTCCCGTGTGTTATGAATAAATCTTGTTTTTGGTACTGGTTTTATTTTGTTGTACTTATACATGGCACCTTAAAGGCTGGTCCGTGACAATATTGTTGGACATAAACTGGTCCGGAAAAAAGGTTGGGGGCCGCTGGGCTAAAGTACATAACATATTAGGTCTGTATGATGTCTCTGAGGGGAGATGGCTTAATATCAAATCAGCAATCCGGAAGTTTTTGCTTGTTTGGCTGTGCAATGGCAGTAATCCTGCCTCACTGGCTCAGTTTCTGACTACCCTTGTTTAAACAGGGTACCTGTAAATGTTTTGGCCTTTCAAAATAAAATTCCCTCAGTTGACCAAAATGACAATTTCCCACCTGTTTCTCGATATTTATCTAGCTTTATTTTGGATAATTGACATTTTGCTTCCCAATACTTCCTGCAGCCTCCATTATATATACTGAATAAATATCTTCATTACAAAGACATTGAATTCAGTCACTTTGCTACAAGTGTATAAAATCACGTACTTTGCATGAAGTGTGCCTTTAAAAACAATTGTGAAAGAATTGGTTTTTCTTTTTTTTTCACTGAATTTGAGCATGGTACTGTAATAGGATGTCATCATTGCAACAGCTCAGTTTGTGAAATTTCTTCCATGGTAGACATTTCACAGTCAACTGTGAGTTGTATTATTGCAAAGTGGAGTTGTATCAAAAGTAGCAGAGTATGAAAGGTTACAGAGCGGGGTCGCTGAGTGCTGAGGTACAAAGTTGCCAACACTGTTCCTCACAGGAAGAATCCAATGAATCCAAACTAGGGCTGTTCGATATAACGATATATATCGGATGACGATATAAAAACGTCTATCGTTTCATTTTACGCTATCGTTTGTTTCGTGGTGTCGCAAAATAAACTGTTTACGGCAATATTTTTTCATCGTTTTGATGGTCACTGTAGTGGCTATATTCATTTCTTAAAGTTCTCTCTTTCTCTTATATTTTATATAACCACACTACGGACGGACAAGCGCCTGTTTTTATGCGTTGTGGTTAGCAACAACGACGGTAACAGCATCGCGTGTCCGCTTGTTTATATTCCACATAAACCTTTCACAATAAAGCTCAAGATCCTGTTGAGACTTTTCAAAATAAACTGAATCACGTGAAAGAGCAGATTATTTACGGATGAGAAGTAAAAAAGAGTCGCCAGGTGCTAAAAAATAAACTTTAGACTCAAACGTTAGAACAGGTTTTTCCCCGCAGCATGCCGTGTAATAAATACAACTTATGTCTAAAAATGTATAGTTTCATGCATCAGTTAAAACACTCGACTCCAGCTACATGACGTACAGTAGGAAACACTTCACGCAAGTCGAGCTGCACGAGATTCACAGAATTTACAGAAAATGTTACATTTTTGTGATTTATATCGTTATCGGACGATAGAATTCTTATATCGGGACGTGAGATTTTGGTCATATTGCACAGCCCTAATCCAAACCTCACCTTGAAATCCTGTCATGTTCCATCTAAGCCACTAACTAAAGCAAAGATGGATAATTGTTAGCACAGAGACCAAGATACCTGGATCTTATGCTGTACGAATTTTATGTGTGTTTTAAGGTTATTTAATGCACTTCTCCCACTTAAATCCCATCTTATCACAGTATTGCACAGTCAGAGTCGCATACACTTCATCAGAACATCGGAAAAACTCGGCCCTTCTCTATAATTAATTCTCTTTGCCTGTATACATTGCATACTGCACAAGCGCTTTTGTTAGCCACTTTATCTTCTAGTTTCACAGGCCTTTGGAAAGCTTATCTTCCATTGTAAATTGCATGTTAACACAGTTTAAAATCTTGCATTTGCTTATTGATTCTACTTGGCTTTTATCTTGTCCACTGTATGTTTACAGAGTATCTATTTGTCCAACATAACTTACTTCGGCAGTCGCTATAAGCAGTGCAGACATAAATGTTTAAATCTTAAAGGTTTTGAATTAGCAGTATGCAAAATGAGTTTTCCTCCTGTGGCTTCAACATGTTCAAAGCGTGCCTGTCTTTACAGAACAAAAGGAAAAAGTCAGTTTTGTTACCACATTTTGTCCAAGACAATGTTGATGAAACTAAAATGATCTTAATTCAGTTGAGTTAGGATCGCTTTATTTGGCTTTGTTCTGGGAGAGCGCACCACCCACCATTTCATCAGCAAGAGATCCCTGTTGTTAGTCAGGATACATCTTTAAACTTTTATTTCAGCCTTTTAAAAATTCCGCTGGTATTTCATTAAAAGTTTACAGTTAACACTATATTAGCATTTTTAGTATAACTCCAATAAGATGTGATTATATATTTACACACAGACTCTTGGTCTGCACAAAGTTCTCTCTGTAAAGAAAAAAAAACATCTGTGTTTATCTCATATTGCCTTTTATGCAGCTCCTCAGTGGGCATGCTGCCTACACTGACCAAATACATAATTTGTATTCAGAACCACCTGAACTCTGAACTGTTTGTTGACAGACATGCCTGAATTTGTGTCACATCTCTTTATTTGCCTGGTCATTAAGTCCTTTGCGTATTGTTTTTGTTTTATCTATTTATTTAATCTATGTTCTTGTAAATTTACTGATAGGGAGAGGTGTTAGCAACATATCTTAGAGTAGGAAGATCTTAGAGTACCTGAAGAATAGTGGCTTTACTCTCAAGACAACAGTTTTTCCAGTTGGAATATAGACATGCTGCTCACATGGCCCTGCAAATGAGCTGTGTGTATAGCACCAAATGTAGGATCACTGCTGTAAAGTCCTTATTCTCATAACTGACTTCCAGAAACTGGGGCACAGTAGGGGGGATAAGTGATACATTAACTGTCTGCAGGCATTGTGTGGGTGTGTGACTGTGTGTGTCTGTGTAAGCAAACAAGCCAGATTTTTAGAATTTAAATGAAGGCAGTTAAAAATAGTGATGCAAGTCTGCCTTATGTTCTTTGTACGGGTTCGGGTGGCAAGGATTATTCCCAAGTTGTCATATCTGACATGTTTGTGTGACGTATAAAATATTTATTTTTTCATCTAAAAGTCAGTCAGTAGATTATAACCATGTGAGGTTGTTGTTTTCAGAAATTTCCTGTATGTTTGATGGGATCATTCATTAGAGCTCATTTGTGGTTAACCCATGTCATCATGCTGTGGGAGTCTGTTCTGTTTTATGTTTTTTTTAAAAAAGTTGATGCTTCCTTCTACACCCTAATCTTGTTGCCGTTTCCTTTCCTGACTACATATTAACAAATGACTTTCATATTCAGAAACATTTGCTATAAGGATGTAATCAATAAGCAACAGAGAATTAAGGTATTTCCTCTGCTCTCTCACTTCCAGAATATTTCAGTGATCGAATGCTAATAATCCAGATATATGTGTATACTGTACCATGTAGGTCTAAATATAAAACTGTTGTCACATACCCTGGAGCTGATCCATGTCTCTGTGAGAAATCCCTTTCATTTAATGACAGACAAGGGGTATGATAAATGTTATATGCATACCAACCACATAGTAATCAATTGCTTGATTTTTCATTTCATGTTAAGGCTCGAGACATTTTGCCACTACAAAAGCTTGCAACTGAAGTTGATTCATTATTGCAGAATTTTGTTTATTTTGGTTGGAATGTTTCAATAGCAGCACATAATTCTGTCCATATTTTGTTGATCATTGCATTTATAGTACACACTCTTCGTATAGGTCATAACGATGTGGTCAACCCGGCATCATTAGTCTCGGCTCTTTTGAAACACGCTGGACAGCTTGGGACAATGAAGGAATGAGTCAATTAAAGATAAAGGGGAGAAAAGAGCTGGAGCTTCCACATATTGAAGAGGAGAAAACGAGACAAAAAGAACAAAAACACCTCAGAAAGAACAATGGGCTGAATATTTATGGGACTGAACGGAAGAAAAGAAATGTTCAACAGCTTTGACACTTATTCTTGAGGTGGCCCTCGGTTTAATTTTTCTTCATAATATTTGGTGGAGTTGTCTCTCAATGTGTTGCGCATAGATTAGTGTGTTTGCTTGTTGTGCTGAAGGCCTGTTAATTGGGTGTTTGGGGCTAATAAATAACCGTAATTAACAGGCATGGGCGAGGCAGGGGTGTTAAAGCTTTGGCAACCAGATGCAGGAGAACCATGAACTACAGTATTGTGAAATTCACCTGAAAGTATCACTCGTTTAGATTAAAGGAGCATTGACAGAAGTGGCTTTGGAACCAAGAAGGTAGGTTTCTCTGTCACCAGTGAGACATTTGTTGTGATACTAACAGCGATAAATCAGAAGTATTACCTGGTATTGTCGCTCCAACGCCTTAACAGTTTCATGTGAATCTTAAATATATATTGCGCTATATGCTGTATTGTGTGAAAAGTGTAAGGTGGATCACACATTTAATGTATGTTATTAAAGACGTGTAGTCTCTGTGTTGTAATGACAGTGTGTTGAAAAGCCAAAGGATACTGTGTGTTTGTAGTTCGGCTGAAAACTGATTGCAAACCCCACCTTTGTCATCTTTAGTCATCATTCTGTCATCTTCATTCTGCTCCTGATCTTGTCTTATGTTCTTTGACCTGGACGGTTGCTTGTCTTTTTGTGTATGTTGATATATGAGCCCAGGCTTGTTGAAGTGAGGTATAGTTGTTTGAAGTCCTGCCAGTTCAAGAAAATTAACTTTAAGCCCATTAAAGAGCAGAAAAGCGTCAGGGATTTTCTCTTTCTCTCGACTGCATCAGCTATTTATTTTCACCCATGGTTTTATTTCATGTCTGCGAAGAAGCAAATAGAAAGCTGAATGGGAGCAGGTGAGGTTCAAATGCACTTTATTTGTCTGGGTTTTTTGGGGGGGTTTGTTTGTCACACCCTCTCATTTTGTGGGCTTTCAGGGACACGAGTAATAGACCTGAGGTTATTGTGATTTTCATGAAGTAAATAACTGGCCTGTGTCCTGATCTGATTACTTTTAATTGACACTTTAGAAAGCCAAAGGATGCAAGAAGTGGTGTTTCAGAAAGCATACAGTGGCTTGACCTGTGGTGGTTCAGGGTTGAGCTTTATCAACACATTTATTGTATGGCTTTGAGGCATTGTATCACTTGTAGGGTATTAGTCAACCTTGTAAGTATTAATGGTGAAATATATAAACACTTCAGTCTAGAAATGTCACAATACCATGTCTTTTCCATTAGCATCACTCTGTTATCACTCTGCGATCATGCTAAATTTGATACCAAACTCACAAAATTCATCAAATGAATGGTTTTCAGTAAATTCATCATAGCACATGTAATAAAAATAATATTTTGAGAATTATATATTCACTTAGATATTGTATTATAGCCAATAAGTTGCAGTCTGATGATGTGGCTGACACTTTATGTGTTATGTGCTCTTCACATAGACCCATGGGACACACTTTAACACACTGGAACCCTCGAGCATTGTTGTGTTTGGGTATTTATACATATGGGTTTTGATACCTAAAATGAAAACAAAAAGCTAGTAAACATAAGGAAACAGCAAGTGAAATGAAAGATTAAGTAAACTAAAATTAGCTTATGCCAACCTCTTTAAATCAAGAGTTAGAACACAACTTTTAACTTGTAAATATGGCATTTTTAACATGTTTATGCTATAGATAAACTACATATCATCACATTAATTTGCAGATTTTTATAAACAATGAGATTCAGCTTTAGAATAACCATGTAAATGCTCTATAAACCAATTTGCAACCAGTTATTAAACATTAATGATCATTCATTGCTTAACAGGAAGGAACTACATTAAAAAAATGAATTTTGAGCTAAATTACAGTAAATCATCAACTAAATTTAAATTAACGATCAACTTACATTTATTAATAATGGTTACTGGAAGTATTATCTGATGTCTAAAGGGGACATTTTCATTCTATAAGCTGCACTTAATTTACATCTTTAGTGATTTAGCGTAGATTTAATTTTTGGATCTGTGACATGGTTTTAACTGTTATACATATTTCACTAAAAGAAACAGCTTGAACTAATGTTTCAAGCTGTGTCTCTTTCTTATTTTGGTCTCCTTCTCTACCATTTATCTCTGAGTCAGACAGATTTCTGTCACACCATTAAAATAAGTCTTTTTTTTTTTTTATTTGAAAGGAAGGAGCAGTACCCCGAGGGCTTGTCAGCCGACTTGATGACATGAAGCTTCTGTTGAAAGAAAGCAGGGAAGATCAAATGCTTAATGGCCACCTGTGAATATGTGTCTGTGCCTGTTTCCGTTATTAAACACAGACTCTTATTTGAAGTCTTTTCAAGTGATGGATTGAATCTTTAGCACATAATGGAACTTCACTGTGCTTTGCTGGTGGAATCAAAATGAGGAATTTAACTTAAAAAGTAATATAATAAAACAGAAGAACGGAATAGCTACAGCTAAACGCTACAGTGCTATAGCATTCACCATATATACACCATTTGACCCAATCCCTGTATGGGTTTAGCCCCAAAATTGCTTTGGAATATGATATAGGGTGAAAAACACACACACAAATATATATTAAATACAAACTAGAAACCAAGGATAAAGTCAGTAGTTGACACAGACCTGTTAAAAGCACATATGCCGAGAATGGCGACAAATAAAAACAAAAAAGGGGATGAGACATTAAAAGCGGGGCAGACCCGTTCGAGTCATCTCTTCTGATGCAGAAGTAATGCCAGCCTTGAGCAGAGTCTTTTCCAGGAACTGCAGCATAAACAAATTAAGCACCCCTCTAGCTTTTGTTTTTCTGTGCAAGTAGGGAGATATACTGTATGTGCATCGTGTTGAATATGTGCCATGTGGGCTTCAGTTTTGTGTGTGACTTAGCATGTGTAAGTGATGTTTGTTTTTCTGATATGGCTATAACAGCCTCAGCGGTCTTTTTCGCTCTCTCACTGGGTGTGTGTGTGTGTGTGTGTATGCAAATGCCAGATTGTAATAAAATTGTGTATTTTTCATCAGTACAGCACAGGTAGTAGCAATAAGGCCTCAAGCTATGGCTGAGCATTGGCAAAATCAGTGTATTTAATTCCCAACAGGCAAAAACAGGAGATATAGACTATAGCTTAATGCTATGTCCTCTGGGTAACTGTATGATGTATTTTGGTGTTGGTGTTTGAGATTTCAGGAAATCTCATAGGGACACAGGCTATTTTTTACTAACTGTGGTGTAAACTCTTAGCTCTGTTGTTTTATATATATCTTTATTTCTATGAATAGATGGATATAGATCAGGGGCGATTTTAGCCCATTTTTAGCCCAAAATGAATCAAAGCACCCCCAGAGATTTCTTACTTTTTTGACTTTTTTTTTTTTGACAATATTTGCTGTTTGTGTGACACACTACTAAAAATATAAAAAGCATACAGTACTTGGTTGAGACGTAACATTTTAACAACAAAAGTATAGATAACCCCCCCTCCCTCCCAAAATGGTTTGTTCCAGCTCTCCCCTGCTCTGGCTCTAGCGCCCTTTCTGCCAGAGCGATGGTGGCTGAGACGCAGCAGAGCGGAGGTGTAAGTGCCTGGCTTAAAACAGGACATATTAGCTGCATTTAACCTTGAGTTACTCTTTATATAGTTAGGTAGGAGTCAGAACATGTTTCTTTTTAGCTGAAAAACATTACCCCCAGGTAACCTGCAGTGTTGAAAACGTGTTTTCCGACGATGTTTGATACCCTACAATCCGTCCTGCTCTGTAGTAAATTCAGCGACATTTGACCGTCCTGTTGCTCCCATTGAAATGTATACAGCCTATTTAAAATCGAAAACTTAAAATTGTCCGTAGCCTGCTGTTACTACTGTCCTGTTAGAAATGGATACTAACTAGCTAACTGACTGAATGCCCATTAACCTTATAACTCCTGCTGTGTGTGTGTGTGTGTGTGTGTGTGTGTGTTTGTGTACAGAGAGACAGCCAGGTTTATAAGGGATATAAGGAAGTTTTTTCTAAAAAAGGAGCCACATTCAGGTAAAAGTGTAAAATCAAATGATCCGTGAATCAGGAATAATGTTGGATAAGTGTTTCAATATTTATATCTTTTATTAAATATACATGCGGTTTGGTTATTTGCCTTTTGGTTGAAAGTACACTGAGAGAGGACTTTTTCATTAGTGATCTTAATAGTATTTTTTTCATATTAATGTAATTTTTCATCTAATTGAATACAATCTATTTGTGTATGATTGTCAGTCCAAAGAGGGAGAGGGGAAAGAGGGGAATGTAAGGAGCAAGTACAAGGTCAGGAAGAACCAGGTAAGAAAACAGACAGGGAACAGTGACAGGCACAACAGAAACTGTTAAACTGACAAAGACAAAAACCTGATTTTGCTCACACAGTCTGGAAGTTGTGTTCTCCCTATATTAGAGCTGCTATACAGAAATTGCTAAACAACATTCCAACATAACATTATCATTGATTGGGGAGATTAAAATTCATGATATATTTTTATGTAGTTCAGCCACATCTCTTCTAAAACCTCAGCCAGTAATAGGTATTCCAACTTTTGGACCGTCCAGTTGTCTGTATGACTGCTGCAGTACGTACATCACATTTGCACACTATCAGAAAGTGCCAAACAGCCCTGGTGGAGTGAGGAGCTGTAAAGAGAAGCAAATGCTCAGTTTATATTCTAAAAATGTTTTAAGCTTGTTTCAAAAGATTCTGTACAGCAGCTTTAAATGTTTTCCAAAAGGACACATACACTTATCAGTATTTCTCAAACTTTTTACAGTGTGTACCACCTGATAAAATGTCAAGCTCTCCTACTACTATGAAAGCATGAAACTCATAAATCTTACAACACAAAATTAGTATCTGCAGTAAAGATTTTTTCGTACATTTTATACATTCTACCACAGGCAAAGTTGCCTCCATTTTTTATATATTTCTTTATTAATATTTTGTAATAATTTATTTGTAATAATTTATTCTGTTTTGGGAGTGTTTTTTTTTTATGTATCTGTATTATATTATACATACACATTAAAAGTGAATCTCTGTCCAAAAAATGCAGTCAGTTTACTTTTTACTCACTATGAGCATCATTCATTGTTCTCCCCCAGTAATGAAGGTTAGGATATGTATTTTTTTTTATTCCAATCCATTCTTCTTTTGCAGCATTTAAATAACCTTTATCAGATTTGATGGTTTTGTTACAGACTTTTCAAAAAAGTGTTTTGCTTTTCTTTCACAAATGTGGGGATTAAATTGTTAAAATGTACAAAACAGTGATGTCATGTTTTGAGACGAGGACCCAGGCACAGAGAGACTTGATGAATTTAGGAATCTTATGATTTAATAAAGAAATTTTCAGACTTGCACAGAGATGGTAAAATTATGATGACTGATAACGGAGAAGAAGACAACAGATGACGAGGACAGGGAGGAACAGGGGTTTAAATGCACCAAGGAGACAGTTATAGAGAACTCGGGACAACTGGAGACATTTAAGGATGCAGGGACTGACAGAGACAGGGAAGAAGTCTCATCGTGACGTGTAAAGTTTATCTTGCCTGGCTGGGCAGCTCTCTGGGTGCTCAGCACCCCCAAAGCTCTGATCCTAGAATCGCCCCTGATATAGATATATCGAGAGAGAGACAATGTTAACCTTTTAATTTAAAGGTTGTAAAACTGCACTCTAGGGGTTTCATTAGCCTCATCTTGTGTATGATGTTTAGCACGTAGAAAAATCTGAATGCACTGACAAGCAATACACAATCCATATGTGTATGTGTCTGTACTTAACCCTGGAGAAACCATGGGGTCAAATTTGACCCCATGGTTTCCCTAGTAAACCAATGGGGTCGGATCTGACCCCATGGGTTCTCCAGGGTTAAGAAAAAGCAAAAAAAACAAAACGCTGTTGCTGATTGAGGTTTGATTATTTGTGGGATGTTTTTATGCTGTCGCCCTGGGCAACGTCATGTAATATCACGTAGCATGCATTTACATTCATAAAATGTAAATGCACAAATGAATTGCCAGTTTTATAGACATTTTCTGACTAAACATGCGTAGAACTGTATATTTGTGTCCTTTTGTGTTTCTTTGCATTACTATTTAACAGTTTTTTGCTTGATGTGCAGTTCATGTTCATAACATTACACTGTTTCATCATAGTACAAGCCTTCATGCATGATGCGTGTCATTGAGCGGGGCTTTACAGTAAATATATAGAAAATTATGCATTATGAGTTTAAGCCTTTTTTAAGGCCTTAGAAAAAGTCAAGAAGTCATTATTTGCAGTAACTGTGCAGCAATGTGCATGAAATGCCCCAGGTCTTTAGAAAGGACAAAGTTGTTTACATATCTAATGCACCATATATGAGTGGATAACCTTTAGTGGCAAGTATGGATTGAACTAAGAACTGTGTGGAGGCCTTATGGAGGGCACCAGCTAGTTTATTAATCTAGTATAGTATGGAGGGTTTTTTTCTTGCTTTGAGTAAATGTCTATTGAGTATAACTGAGTGTGTGTCCAGGGTGTTGGATAAAGAAAGAAAGAACAAGTACCACAGACTTGTACTTGATGCATAGACTTGGTAAATTATTAAGTCTTATTGAAGTCTGCCATCGGCCAATATGCCAGTTTATTTTGCTTAGATCTCCTTAACACACGAGACGGAAAACAAATCTAAGAACAAGGTCCTAAAGGATCATTTAAAAAGTTGGTTTGTTTTAAAAGACATGTTAAGTGTTAACCCGAACCCCAGCAGGCGTATCCCATACAGCCGTGCTTATATCATGGTGCTTGTTCACCTTGACCCCGTTTTATATAACACTATAGTAGTGTTGTTACTGTGTATGTTTTGCGTTTGCACACTTGAAAAGTAACTGATTTCTGTTTTTTTTGTCTGTTTCAAATGTGAAAACTTTTTAATTTATGGCTTAAAGCTACTGTAAGTTTCACATTGAGATGGAGAACTGAGATATTTCAATCATTAAAATATATAACATGTTGACGACTACGCTAAATCTAACACATACTGAAAAGCTGTTAGTAGTTGGATGAAATTTGCCAGTTCTGTAAAAGGTGATAAAATGACAGTTGGCAAGACAAAAACTTTTATTTTATAGTGCGTCCAATATACTTGTGTTCCCTTAAATATAGAAACATAGAAATATTGATCTAACTCTTACAGTAGCTGCTGAGACATGAACACACACACACACACACACACACACACACACAAGCCCGTTCAGCTATCTTAGTGAGGACCTTCATTGACATAATGCCCCTTACCCTAACCATCAAAAATGAATGCCTAACCCTGACCCTGACCCTGAACCTAACCATAACCTGATTGTGGTTGGTCCTCACAAAGATAGCTAGACAGGAACACACACACACACATTTCTTCATTTTCAGTAGTTGGTAACCAGCTTGCACAACCCTTCCCATCTTGTATTTCCCTGCTGGATGGTTCACTGGCTCATTTGCTGCTTTGGTGGTCCTTTGTGTGATTCAGTCGGTTTTCCAGTCAGTCTCTTACGCTGCAGTTGAACAGGCTTGTTTCCGGAGATCAAACTGAAGGCTTCAGAGCAGATCAGGACCTACCGACTACCTCAAGTCTAAGATTAGAGAGTTGGAGTCCCACAATAGGACTCACTAATTCTCTTATTGTTCTATTATTTATTTGTTGCAAAGTGCAAGGCAATTAAAGTGTTACCACCTTTATATAAATAAAAATAATTTCCAGCACTCTGCTTCATTTCATATGCACATGCACATTTCTATGCAGATCTTTGTGTAATGTCTGTGCATTTGCATTATGCAAGGGTTGTTTTTTTTAACACTTCCTCATACATTTACATCCGTTTTGTGAATATGGGTTTGTGTTAATGAGTACAGCAGCTTCAAGCATCTGCTGAGTGTCAAATTAGTGAAGCCCACCACGCCAAGCATACAGGTGCTTGTGAGTGTGTGAGCCAATTTGTTTCGAAGTGCTTAATATACACGCTCTACATTCAAGCAATCATATCTTAGTCTATTCAGAGCCTGAATTTGTCTATACATGGACACACACACACACACACAAGCACTGGCCGTTTTTGAGCCCTGTCACTCAGCCATATGCCACAGAAGGGTCTGGCATCTGCTGGAATACAAATGCACAGTAACAAGAGACACATGCTGAAGTAATCAGGGTTTTTTTTTTTTTGTGTATTCCGCTCACACAAAGCAGTCCTGTCATTTTAACTGCTCATTCCCTGTATGAAAATAGATTTAAAGCAACACATGTATAATCCAGACACATTTGTTGGTGTAACCCCTTTTTGGACAACAGATCAGTGTCGGCAAAACCAGCCCTTTAAAAATGCACATTCATACCCAGAATGGAACACCCCCCGAGTTAAGGCATATTTGAATTCATCTATAGCCACTAAGGTTATTCCTTTATTTGTACTTCCACTCAAAGATGACTTGCCTGCACACAAGACTTGCACTTACATTACCTAATGTTATCTATCTCAATCATAAACTCACTATTTTATTTGCTATCACATATCGTTTCCTTGGTCATAAATACTGAAGGATATTGATTTTTTTTAAACATCAGTGCTTACACATGCCATTTTACCTCCTCTCAGTTCACACATCTCAGTGACCATGTAAAGGCTGAGCTCATAAAGTGTTTTTGCTTTAATCACAGACACTTTGCATCATGCTTAGCGTGCTTGTTTGAAGTGGTTTCGTATGAACAAGAGCACTCTTATGAGTGTATCCTGGGTATTAGCTATGTGTTTTTCTTACTGGTTTTGGTTGAATGCTGAGGGATTGGACTTTTTGTCTGTCTTTTGATGACTTTTGGTTTGAATGGCACAGCTGTGTGCGAGCACACTAGCCTCTTAAATCTCACTCTGATTGCTACTTGCTGCCTTTGATTAATGCTCATTATGTCTGGGTGTATATGTGTGTGTGCGCCCATGTGTGCATGTGCTCACAGAGCCAGTTCAACCTGACCCCCCTGCCATAAATCAATCAACACCATTGAAGTGCTAATATTGCCCCCTTTGTGAGCCATTTTCTTATTCAAGTCTCATCTCGCTGAAGGCAATCTGACGATTACTGATGAGGATTTTGACTTTATTTTTAATGATTTCTATGACAAGTTTAGACAAGCCACACAACATTAATTTGCAACCATTTTATTTATAATTGATTTTTTCCCCCTTTAAACCCAACAATTTTTTTTGATCAAGCATGATAGCAAACTGAATATTTTGAAGTTGGGTTTTTTTTGGACTACTAGGCAAATAACAAGAGACCATCCTGTAAAATGTAAACTTTCTTTCTTTCTTTGAATTGGAAGAATTAAATAAATAATTCCATGTTTGACAATAGATAAAGACTTTTTTTCAGATATTTTGACAGAATTAATAAATTCATAGTTACTAACATGTTGTTGTTGAACACATCTGCTAATTATGTATTCACTTTCTTCTAGTTGTGAACATCAGAGTATATATATTTTATAATTACTACATTATTCAATTTTACATCCATCAGAGAGGGGAAAAAACAATTGTGTTATTTTGTTCTAAATGTTAATGAACAGTAAGACCATCTGATAGATGATATTAAGGCAAAGTCATTAAAGAACATAAATGTCCATTCAGAGCATTTTGAACCTGTTAATTATGTTACAATCTGCCTTTTGTGTGTGTGTGTGTGTGTGTGTGTTTGCTAATTTTGGCCCTCAGTGTTTCAAACGATAAATAATATTTTAATTTATTCTCACTTTCCATCGACATTCATCTGTTGGCTCTTTAAAATGTCTTTATATTCACTTGAAATACAAAGCATGCTATAGTTGGCAACTGCATAATTGTTCAGCAAGTATAAATGCTTCATTGACTGTTTGTGTCACTTCTTATTGGGACTCTGGCTGCCAAATAACAAAGTAAATTAATTCATAGATCAGCTTGCAAAAAGCAGAATACTCTAAAATGACGGGTTCCCCTCTCTGTGATTTAATCGAAATGCCTTTGTCACCATCTGAAGACTTTTCATTTGGGGTGTCTGTTCAGAGTCATTCGGTTTGGGAGACATCTTCCTGATGTTTTCAAGAAAAGTCACCCCTTTTTTCTGGGTCAGATATCCTTCTAGTTTCTGGCCCTCAATTCTTGCATAGTGTGGAAGGAATTTTTAGTCAGTTTGGAGGTATATCATCTCAGGTTGCTCTCGTTAATTACTTGTTTTCTTTTCGAGTTAAAAAGAGTGACATATTCCAACCTTCAAATCACGACTCTCACATAGTCCATGTGCTAACGGCTAACAAGCACATACATATCCAGTTTGTCAATTCTTGACCCTGTGGCCACTAAACAGCCTGTCTTTATTTATTTATTCATTTATTGATTTTGCGCTTTCCACTCAGGCTACCTACATATACATCTATACACTTTGATGGTTTAGATTTACCAGCAAAAATAGGGCTGTACTTGTATTGAGTGTCTGCAGTTTTTAATATGCACCACATTTGCACAGGTGGACTAGAGTGCTTTGATTTTACTTTTCCTACTGCATTTTCAGTTTTTCTATGTTCTCATTCCTCATTTTAATTAGTGTATGTACCTCTTTTAATTGCCTGACATATCTAAAGACTGAACCTGAACCTATTAAGAAATGACTCCCACTTTTCTGTGATTTACTACTATTCACTCAGAAATAGATAAATGCTAACATTGTTACAAATTAGCAGCACACGTGTGTTCTTAAAGACGCTCTTAACAACAACAGATTGCCTCATTACCTCCCCAAAGACTTCTATCACTCACCTGTTTTTTTTTGTTTGTTTTTTTAATCAAAAAGTATAAAAGTACATTTGACAATAAGCCTGCGAAAACAAATGGATTGCATAAAGAAAATAAAAACCTTCAGTCTTGCATCCTCCTCTCCACATTTCCTTGTTCAGGACATCTGTTGTATTTTTGTCCTTGGTACCTGAGTGACTCGTTGAAAGGAAAAAAACAAAGTACTTCACAGTCCATCATTGCTGCACTTCAGAATATACCATCAGTGGGACAGATGAAGAGGATGCTGAATCAGGAAGACTCGCACACACACGCGTGCAAATTTTTTAGCTCATGAAGGGAATCAAAATGTTGAGATTCCAAGAGCAAGCAACCCTATACAGCACACATTTAAACCCCGTGTCTGCACTCTATGTGCATAAGTGAGGGAAATTAAAGATGCACATCACAATTATACACAAAACCTACTCCGTGCTGAACGACAGCTGCAGCTTCCTTGATATTGGTTGACGGGAACGCTTCTGTTTGTGAAGGAGGAGTATTGTTGGGAAAGATTTAAATTCAGCGAAACAGAAAAGAAAACTTGGTAATAAGATTAAGCACAGTTTTTTTTTTTTTTTTTTAAGAAATTGTATATTTATATAGTATTCATAGTATTCCTTCCAACATTTTTAAACTTGTTAAAATGCTACACTACAGTTGCAAATTTGTTGGCTTCATCTAGTGACAAAAATTCCATTGTTTGTCTTTGATCTCCAGTGGGAAGTACAAAATTATCTTTTAAACAAATGAAACATAAATCTGAAACACCTCAAACTACTGCCTACCAAGCAAACATAAAGTAGAATTAATGTCACACCAACATGTTATAAAATGCATGAACATGAATAAAAATAGACCATCATATACTTTTCAAGAACAAGATTTACTGAAGGTATTATCGATCCCTGTTTTCAATGTCAAGTCACTCGCCAACCATTACAGTGGTTTGGGAAATGGGCTTGGGATTAGAACCTGGATAGATGGATACAATAAATGCCTTAAATGACCTACTTCTACACATTTATTCCCAGTGGACTGTCTTATCACTTCTCACCAAATTGAAAGTCTTTTATCAGTATTTTTGGATTTGTGCAGTTGGTAAAAAAAATCACGTTTAGGAAAAAAAAAAAAAGCAACAAGAAAAGAAAGAAATATGCATCAAGGTCATGATCCAGCTTTTAACCCAGTGAGGCATTAGGACTATCCTCGCCTTATCCCAGAGAGCCACCAGGATGGCCTTGTAGCTCATGATTTTCTTTCTCCCTTATCACATACTTTCCCTCATCCTAATATGATGACTGGAGGGCTAGCCTTGAACAGCAATCCGACGTTTGCACTAGATAGGCCAGTGCATGTGCGATTATTTGTTGTGTCTCCCGGTGTGGCCTCCAGTGATAATCATAATTGTACCGCTATTGCCAAGGCATTAGCCTCGGCTGCTATTATAGATTAATGTTGATGTATAGATGTATGCCTTACATGTGAACTCTGTCTTACTCTCTCTATTTCTGTCTCCTCCCGTGTCTGTTACATATTCACATAAATACATGAATTACACACACCAAGGCCTCCAGGCCCACAGGGACATAACAGACAATCAGCCTGACAATCGCAGCTGAGCTCTGATTGATGCTACAGTTGCATACACACAGACACACACACAGTTTCAGACGCACAGATGCTGTAATGCCAAGAGGACTTTGCAGCCTACATCCCTACGTAAACATACATGTACACAGACACACACACTCTGTCTAATAAGCCTGACAATAAGGGGCTGAATAAATGAAGGACGGAACGTTTACAATCGCTGTGGTCAGGAGCGAGTTGAGGTTAGTTGTTACTTTTCTGGGACAGGAAAGAAATACATGGCCAGTCCTCTGTCTGAAACCTTGAAGATCAAATGGGTGTAGGCCAAAGGGTACTGGTGACAGTTTGTGAGGAGTGGATGTCTGCAGTATCTCATGTAAAAAAATAAAAATAAATAAATGTATTGTTTGCCGAGCGGGTGCATGGAGCAAAGCAATGTTTTTCAGTTAATATTTCTGTTATTTAAACTTAATTAAAGTAAGAGAAAATAAAATATTGAAGGACGTGATAAACTCGAGACCACATCCACCTACTGCTCTCGTGCTGTGTGATTTCTTTCTGTGTATTTCGTTCACATGCTTTTCTAAGACATGACACGTTAATCTTTCCTCTAGCATGACCAAGTATATGTGTTTTCAGCAGTTTGTGAGTTCTCTGTCTGTGATGCCTTGGATTTTAGCAACTGATGTTTCAGAGGCTTTCCTCCTGTGTCTTCTGCCACGTCTCTGTCTTGATGTGATTCATTCCAGCATCTGAGACACTAAACAGCCTACGGGCTACTGTCACAGGCCTGCGTGTTTATGTGTAGTGAGAGATACATCTATCTGTCTCTCGTCTGACAAACTAGATCTGTCACGCTGGTGGCGGACTTGGCTGTCTTTTCTTTTCAAATGGCTGAAACTGATGAGGCAATCAGTTGCTCATGTTTGTAAGTTTTTTGTGAAACTTTGCAATAAAATTATATGTCGTCTGTACGTTCTAGATTATAGAGTGCAAGTAGGACCAGAGTACACATTCATGAGGTTAAAAGGAATAAAGCAGCTTTATGGGACATATTCCATATGAGCAATAATTCGAATAAATTAACTGTAACGGTAAAAGACTGCACTGTGTAATCATTCTTATTTGGCTTTTTTCCCTATGTTTTTAGAAACTGTTTAGCAAACGATATGTATTTAGAAAGTCTCATCGAGGTCAACGTCTCTTTTTCAAAAACAATTGTAATAAACGAGAAATGTTATTCCAACTTATTCCAACAAAATAATTAAAGCTTGTAAAGCTTTGAGCAAATGCCTTCTAGATGCTAAAACATCCAGTCTTTTCACTTAACCCACAGTTATGACTGTAGGAACTTTCTGCTATAAAGAATTTCATGCCAGTGGTAGATACCGTCCTTAGTTCAAGGGTAACGTCAGTATTAGTGAAAATAAAAGGTGAAAATATGCAGCGCTATGCAAAAGTCTTGGGTCGCTTCTCCTATTTTCAAGAACTAATAAAAACACATTGTAATAAAAATACCCAAGAGATGCATCAGGCCCTTCAAATGATCCAGTTGACCCACCATTTGCTGAAGCTTCAATAGAAGTGCTCTCAATAGGAGGACGGCTGTTGAGAAGCCATTCTTAAAGAGGGGGAGCGGCCAGAAAAGGCTGAGGTGTGCCAAATGACTCATGTTTGGTTCAAATTAAGATCAAGGAGAGGTACCACAGTGCCTACAGGCAATATTAAGTATTAAGTAGAATTAGTATTTTGGGGCCGGCTAGGAATGTGACTTGAACCTTTTGTAAGGGTAAAGAATGTTTAATAAACTGGTGCGATCAGCAGTAACACGAGCATTAGTTGGTTTCACAAGAAGTAAAATAAAAGGTTTTGGAATCAAATAGTTTAATCATGTAACCCGACGATGTGTTAGTTGCAGAAGTTATTGTTAAGAGCAGATTTCAAGTCTGCTGCTCAGAATGAAGGACATTATTATTTGCAATGGAGCCCAGCACTTTGTGATTGTTGTGTTTTTGCGTTGATAGAAAAGCTTTATTATAGGACTTTGGTTGTTGATGTTTGGTGTATGGAGTTTTCTTGTATGCTCACTTTTGGGCATTTAAATCAAATGCAGGCAGACATTCCATTTTGCGTAAACGCAGAATGAAATAGCTCAAAAAATAGGGTTTAAAAGGTAGGTGCTTTGTACAAGGTTTCCCTTTGAGGTTTTTTTTGTCAATTTAGAAGTACTGTGAGAATGTTTTGGAACATGTTACCAAAACTGACACTGAATACCAAACCTGTTCATTGTTATTGTGATGATTTTGCGCTAACCTTCGCATGCTTTCAATTCTTTAGTAAACACTCTGTGAAACTTCTTGAAAGTCCTTGTTTGACACAAGACATATTATGACCTCAGCATTCAAGAAAACTATAAAGAACTTTGCTTTGTTATATGGGAGAACAGCAAGGATGCCGTCCTTCAGGCTTGGAAAGTCTGTGTTCTTGGTGCAAGCTTAACCAGCATTTTGTAGCATTTCAAAGTTCAAACACTAACACTTTTTAAATTTGCACACATATTAACAATTGTGTAGTAACCCCTCTTCTTTTAACAACAGTGCATAAAAGTCTCTGAACTGTGCAGACCAGTTGCTGAACTTTTGGGAGAGAAATGATGTCACATTCTCATCTGATATAGGATTCAAGCTGCTCAACAGTCTTGGCTGGTTTTTGTGGTGCAAAAACGATGTTCACACAGTCACACACAGTCATGCATATGTGTTCAGACCCATACACATGGCAGAATTCAATCATTCAGTTAGGGAATGCTAGCAGTTGCAGACTTGTGTATGTTATCGATCATATAACATCAGTTTCTGGATTTTTACCTAGTAAAAAATCTCCCCTAGGTGGTCCATGTGTTGAATCAGTAGAAGGCATATACTCCAGGCATGCCAGTACTTCACCTGGACTCTTCTACTACGAAGCCATGATGTTGTAATGGCAGGAGTATGCAGTTTAGGATGAGGCCTTCTCTGAAAAAGACATTCTCTGCAGGGAGCAAGTGTTGTTCTAAAACCATTGGAGAACTCTGCGCTGACAGCAGGCCGGATGGTCCTTTTTCCTCTTTAGTCTCAAGGATGCAGCATTCATGTTTTCTAAAAAAGAATTTAACATCTCAGTTTGTCTGTCCACAGAACACTTTTCCAATTTGCCTTTGCAGTGCTTTTAAAATGTATCCTGCATTTGTGGATAGGACATTGAACTGTGATCAGACAATGATTTCCGGAAGCGTTCCTGACCCCCATGCACTTCCATGACAGAGCCATGCCTGTTTTTAAAGCAGTGTCGCCTGAAGATTACAGGCATCCTGCGCTGACGTTTAGCCTTGTCCCTTGCATACGGAGATTTCTAATCTAATCTCTGATTTAGATCTCCTCATGTTTCTGACCCGTTGCCAATTAACCAAATTAGTTATAAAATGTTCCTCAACCTGTTTCTTTTTAGTACCACTTATTTTTCCAGCCTTTATCGTTCCCATCGCAGCTTTCCTGAGACGTGTTGCTGGCATCAAATTTAAAATTAGCTAATACTTTTTAATGAAATACTAAAATGTCTGTTTAAATACTTGATTTTTATGTTCTACTGTGAACTAGATATGGGTTTACCAGATCTGTAAATCATTGAATTCTATTTTTTTAATAACATTTTTGGAATCAGGGTTGTACTAATTCTACTAATTTTGCACATTTCCTTTATTGTGGGTTTTAGTCTTCTTGCTAAAAAATTCTTTTTTTTCTTCCCTTCTGTTTAACAGTTGTTTCCTTTGAATCAGCAGCTCAACGTTATTAAAGTCTCTTTTTTAAATTGTATTCACGTGCATGAGAGAGCTTTGGTCTGATGAGTTCTGTGAGTGCTGGAGAAGACCTAGAGGGGGCTTGTAGATTTGATGCAGACACGAAGCATTCTGCTTGGGTAAAAACTGCCAACACTTCCCTTTGCTCTGAGAGAGGACAGTGGACATTACAAGGCCAAGAACACTTTACGGGTCTGATTCAGAGCCTCAAGGCAAATAAACAAAGTTAATCAACAAGAATATTAAGCTGTCTAAAGAGCCTTTCTCTGTAAATGTGGAGCTTGGGTTAGACTCTGTTTATAAAGTGCTTTGCTGGACAAGTTGTTATTGTGAATACTTTTGTCCTGTGTGTGTTGTGAGAGTTTGTTATGATCCAGGAGATATCTAGGCCTTCATACACATCCACACTCCCCTTTCTGTATTTGTGATGATCCTCATTGACGTATTTTTTCCGCAAAGCTCTTTACCCTAACCTTTACCATTACAACTAGTGTGGCTAACTCCAAACCTGAACTGTTACAGATTTTCCATTATAGTTCTGTCTTCTATTAATCCGTCATTATTCTTCCATAGACAACCTTCAAATGCAATTTTTATTTATTTATATAGTGCCTGCATATAATAACAGTCACTTTCAAGGAGCTTTGCATTGTAAAGTAAAGACTCTACAATGGGCATGTCATTGAAGAGTCACTATTCTGCTATATTCCAGCTCTTCAACTTGTTCCATGCTGTTTATCAGTCTTGACTATTATATGGCTCGGTCAATGGTTCACTGATACTCAGCTTCAAGGTTCCAAGTAGAAAATAAGCACAAACACTGATTTTTCCTTCAGTTTTGACTCTATTGTATATGTTTTATTAAATCAGCAAATGATTTACTGAAATATCCAGGGAAATAGGGAGGTTTGAAATTTCCAGACAGCATTTTTAGTCCCCCGCCCCCAAATTGTGTAATTAAATACTCTCATCAGGTCTGTATAAACATCCGTATAAGTTAAAACCTCACAACAGCAGGGATATTTCTAATCTATAGTCACCAAAATATTGAAATCCTTGAAAAATACTTAAAAGAAAAAAGCCAAAAAGCACTTTAAATGTCACTGTGAACTTGTTTTGTAAGAGACAATGTTACAGGATATTTTTGTGTATCATAGGCATAATCTCAAAAGCATGAGAAGTTTCCCTTTGTATGGTTTAATCTGTATTATGGCGTTATTGTGTATTTTGTGTTAAAAGAATGAATTCCACCATTAATGGATTTTCACATTTACAGTTGCAAATTATGTTCCCACCAATGTACATGTAGGCACTGAAGTTTCAGGCAGGTGGATGGAGACTACTTTGGATTAACAAACACCAGGTTTTAATTTATTTATTTTTTCTGTTTCCGTCAAACGGAAAAATCTTCACACACAACCACCTTTAAAAGAGTTATTCATGAATTCACGGTCCGTTTTTCTTACAAGCGGGAGTGTTTGTGTATAGATCTGGGCAAATCTGAAGGACTTTCAAACTTCCTTTAAAAGCTATAAAATAACTTTTCACTTAATTTTACCACTGAAATTTCTAACATGTTTTCTCAAAGTGTAGTTCCTCCCTGAAAGCTTAAAGACATTGATTGCTTTGTTTCCTTTTCTGTGTATGCTTCAATTTGTGTGTAATCAGCGTTTGACGTATTTAAGATTAACCAGAACTGTTGCATTGTTCTCTAAGCTAACTTCTCTATTTTTTCCCCCTAAAATATTCAGTAGTCATTACTTAATTATACATAATCACTGCTTATTTGGCATCATGCATTATCAAACTGTAAATTCAGCTGTCAGATTATGGTTGATCTCACTTTCCTTTACTTGCTGGAGGTAGGTAAAACAGTGATAGTTTCCACAGGCTAGCAAACCACACATTTCTTCTTATATACTTTATATTGTTGCAGTTCTGAAGGGCTCAGAGAATCAAGCACAATGCAATTTGAATCTGCTGTAAAAACAGTCAAGTGCATTGCCCGAACAGAGTGTTAGGAAGGTTTATTGACTTGGTGAAGAAACTGTTGGTGCTGGTGTGTATGTGTGTGAAGTTATTGACCTGGACCAGCTAGTAGAGGCTCTGACTGGGACAAAGATCTGATAACTGCTCCCAGGCTATTCTGTTTTAGCTTAGTTTGACTAAATTTCTTCAATGTTGATCCTTTTTTCATTTGTTTTCTAACCTTTCTTACATCTATTCCTTGTGTCTTCGTCATTTGTAAGCTATTACTCTGTCTAAAGTAATTATGTCTTGTGTGGAACAGTTTATTTGTATAACTTGATTTGATTTTACATTTGTCCCTGCAATCATTAAACCAAAACCACCCATAATCCCCTCTGTTTCATGGCCAACACTTAAAAATTTGAGTCTCTTTTATATTGTTTTTTACTTTGAGGCTAAAACAAAATACCCAGACCAACAGGGGTGATTTTTCCATGCATCTTTCAAGAATCAAAGAGAACCTCCAAAAGATCAGAGCTTCTTTCTTTTGCCCTGTTAAATCACTCCCCACAGCGATTGTTCAGCAGGCAACAAAACAAACTATCTTTCTACAAGTAGCTACAAAAAAGCAGTGTGTGTGTGCCACTTTGTGCGTATGTCATAGTTGAGCAACGTTTATGTATTGTGTATGTTTATGTATGTGTTTGTGTGATAAACTGTGTGTGTATATAAGAATCGTATGGATGGATAATGAGTCCAGAGGATAGTTGAGGTAAAAATGAGTGCGTCTGTGCAAGACTGTTGTGATAAAATGTACAATGGTTGCTAGAACGGCGTTTAGCGTTGTGTTTGTAAGTCTACAAGACACTGCTCAACAGTGGTGTTCAGGATTTTTCTGCACACAAACTGAGCTTTTCAACATTTCAGAACAAACCAAAGGTGGATGTTCAGGTTTATGAGCCAAAAGAAGAAACTACAATACTGTTTCTGACAATTTTTTTTTTTTGTCACTTTCTTTATTGCATACCTGCAGCACCACACAACATCACAGTCCGTCAGCAACCTTCTCCAAATTGAAAGAGGTGCATGCATTTACACACATGGTGTAACAGTAGTTACAGTACACTAGTAATGTCGTAAATAACTGCAGACATTTGAACACGATGACAGGGATCAGTGATTTATATACTTGAGCTGCTGTTCTTTTTACTTGTTGACTGCTTTAAGTATTAAAATGTAGTCCCCATGCGAAGAAAACTCTAACCTAATGCATTAAATATCAGCTGCTGTGCTGTGAAATCTTGCACGTATTAAATAATTCTGTAATAGTGGTTTGTTACATCATTGTGGGAATGTCTGAATGAAGCTGTGACGGGCATGAATGTAATACTAACCTATGTCTGAATGACGTTACGTATCCCACTACAACATGCACCGACTGCTTCTCGCCCAGATTAGTCTTCCTGCTCAAAATGAAAACGACAGCAGCAAAATCATTTGGATGATGTTTAGTGGCACAGATAAAAATGGTGATTAAAATTCGAAGCCACAGTCGTCTCCTTGTTCTTGTTATGATGTGGATTAATTATCAATTAAACACATGATCCCGCAAATCTTTACTGGATCTTCGGTGTATCCTGGGATGTTGCTCTCTGGATGGTGAAATAAAAAACCATCATGCTGTGTAAAGACATTCAGTCCTTCTTTGTAAAGCTGTGACGTTCTTCAACAGATGGAGTAAATACAAATCTAAATACACATACATGCGCAAATATGAGAGGAAAAAACAAGCCAAAACAAATCCATACACAAACTGTTATAACTGGAGAACTACTTTAGAACTACTCCTTACAATATTTACATTGTTTATGTTTTATTTAATTCAAAATGGTAAATATAAAGGTCAATCGAGTACAGTAGCAAGTTGGTCAGCAGTTTTGGTACTGTGAGAACGTGTTGAGTCCTGCTGGAAAAGGATATCAGCATCTCTATGAAGCTTGTCGGCAAAAGAATGCATGAAATGCTCTGAAACCTCCAGTAGGTTGCAACATTGACTTTTTGACTTGATCATACATAGTGGGTAAACCTCCACCACCATTAGAAGATGACCACATGGGACCCTAAATCAGTACAGAATGAATAAACTTCACACTAGCTTGAATTATCCTGCCGTAGGACCTTAAGACTGTCTATAGGACCTTGATTTCCTTGACTTAAAATGTTACTTTCATCTAAAAAGGACCACTGAGCAGCAGTTCAGTACTTAGACACTTTTGACGTTGTCTCTGGTTCAGGGGTGGCTTGACATTGGTAATGTGACAGTTTAGCCACATTCCTACCCATCCGTGGCTCTTGTTGCACTGTCTTCATTCCTCGTGTTCTTGAATCGACTTTTCTTGACAGTCCTCTTAAGGCTACGGTCATCCCTGTTGCTTGTGTGTGCACTTTTTCCTGCCACACTTTCCTCTACCACTTAGTTTTCCATGCAGCACTGTGAACAGTCAGCCTTTTTTGAAATGACCTTCTGTGGCTCGCCTTCCTTCTGGACGGTGTTGATGATGGTCATCTGGGCCACTGTCAAGTTTGCAGTCTTCCCCAAGATTGTGTTTGCATGTACAGAGCTAAATTAAGCTACACAGTATTTTACTATTTGAGCAGTAATGTGTTGAAAAGCTGAATTAAAGATACCAGGGTTCAATCAAAATTAAAATTAAAGAGAAGTTTGACATATGCACTTAGACTCCATGAAAATTACCTTTTTGTTCAATTAAATTACAAAAAATAACTTTTTCAACAATACTTTCGTTTTTAGATGCACTCAGGCAACATTAGTATGTGTGCATACATATACATTTCCACATAAATTTTATATTTATAATTTTGTAATGTACTTGAAGGGGAAAGGAGAATTTGACTATGACTAAATAAAAGGTATTTTTTATCTTCCTGGAAAAATATTTTGTCTTCGGTTTAAGTGCACTAAGAAAGGCAACAATTGAGTGCTTGCTGTCCAGTAATAATGGTCTTATGTTTGTTTGTTTTTTACCCACTTCTCCCCCTGAAAATAAAACCCCTCAAATAAAAACAATTTATTTGAACGCTTTTTGAGTCTGTCTCTGACTCTGCAGGTGTTCTCTGTGAGAGTCAGTCAATGATGAGAGGAAGTGGCTGAAAACAAAGAGACAGCCCAGAGACAGTAGAGAGGGATGTAAGAAAAAGGGTAAACATGGGGGGAAAAAAAGGAAGAAGAGAGCGCAGAATATGGACGTCTGCAAAAATGGAAATACCTTGGGCGATATGTCAGAGCCATGACTTCTAAGGCTCTGACATTTTGCTAAGGAAATGATCAGTCAGCATACTCTGAGTAAAGGTCTCATCACTGACAGAGTTAAAATGCAAATGCTACCCACAGGACACCTGAATTTGAAACATTTTCAAATGCAGTTAGGTCCAAAAATGTTTAAACGGTGACACTTTTCTCACAGTTGAAGTTGCACAGTGTTGCTTTAAGCACTGAATGCTGTCAGCCTGTTTTCATGAGCTCAAATGAAATGGACAGTTTACTCAAAACTGTTAAATGAAAAAGTATGCCTACTTTTTTCATTATTGTTTTTTCATTAATTAGAAGATCAAAGCCTGGCTTCGGTTTAAACTCTCATGTTGGCTTTTGAAAAGTACTTCTGTGAACCCCAAGTCGAAGCAGATATCAGTGCAAGTCGTCTTAGCCTGCAAAAACAAAACAAATCCATCTGAGAGACGGCGTGAACATTAGGACATCCACAGTTTGGTACATTGTGCTGTGTTTGGCAACATAAACCGGCCTGGAAATCCTCAAGACGCGTGTGTGGTGATCAGTCATGATATAGAAAAACCTCTTCACAACAAGGTCATGAAAAATCTCCAGGAGGCAGGAAATTATGTGAAAACTATGAAAACAAACACTCTAATACTAAGTAAAAGACAAAGAAAAAAATTAAAAGTTCAAATATGGAGAAAAAGGAGCAACTGAAACAGGCTGCATGCCAGGTGATGCATGTGCACATTAATCAAGTCTACCATAAAGAGAAGAGTGAAAATACAAGGATTTAACACAAGTGCAGCTACTGATCCATTGGTCATTTTTAGTCACGGCTGCCCAAGAAGATGACCCTAAAGGTGATACTGGCCAAAGTTACGTCAGAGATGAAGGGAAGAATTAATGCATAATTTATACCTGTTAATATACTTAAAATGAATTAGCCGTTTAGGAAATGTACGGGCGTATATATAGTCATGAAGCACAGAAACTGTGATGAATTGATACTTGTTCAAATGTGGAAATGCTTCCCCCTTTTTGGTAAGAAAACTAGTCCTAAATAGATTTTATTCTTTCCTGTAGAACTTTCAAAAAAGTTCTTCTACTCTTCTATTAATCCTTCGGAGAGTCAACAACATTCCTCCACAAAAATGTGCTTTCTCTCATTTCATCCAACACTAAATTGCCAGATGGGGAGACCTTGTAGTATTTGATTTTCTGATGTCCTGAATAGACTGTTTTCTGTATGCATTTGAATTGCATCGTGTATAGACTTTTTTTTTTTTTTTTTTAAATGCAGTTTTCTGAACTGAATAGTGCTCGCCATCTCTTTGCAAAGCACTAAAACTGAAGTGTCTCTGAAACCTTGAGATTTTAATTAAAAGGTGAACGGCGGGCACTAACATAAAACTTGAAAAAACGTGAAAGAGCAAAGCTTTTATTGAATATTGGATCTCCGTGAATAGAAGCTTGACTGAGGAAGCTTGCTTGAATTAAAACTGAAGAAGAAACGCGGCCTATGTAACAAAAACTGCAACCCCATAGCCAACGCATCTATGCACGGCAGACATTCATAAACGTCTGCTGTGCATGTGTACGCTGCAGCAGTAAATGTGTTCATTTTCAGCGAAACTAGCAGTTTTACTGGATGAGCTTAAATCAAATGACTTTACAGCTTGTTTATTGTGAATGGTTAATTGATGTCCACCTTTAATATAGTACAATTTTTCCTTTTTGTCTGAGTAAATCCATTGGATAACTTCTTTCTCTCTCCTTTTCACTCTTCCTCCCTCTGTCTGTGCAGGTAGGGGAGAGACAGCATGTGTTGGTGACAGAGGAGTCATTTGATTCCCAATACTATGTGGCTCACAACAAGTACTACGAACAGGTAAGGTTATTGTCCAGATACATTAACCAACGACTCAAGCACACAATCCATAAATCGTGTTTGTTTCTCACCGTTTATATATCGAATATATTTCTTAAATGCAATCTCAAGGAGCCAGTGAGGATAACTGTGAGCCGTGCCTTTGCTGAATTTAATTATTCTCTACCAAATAAAAAGTGTGCATTTTAGTGTGGTAATATTTAAAAAAAAATGTCATATTTTGATAGTGAAAATTTAATCTAAGTGCACAGACTTATGAATAGCTTGTCTGCTAAAGAACCATTCAGCCAAGCTCTTGCACTGTATGGATCAATAATGCTTAAGATGCTCTCCACATACACTTTCCTCCATAGAAAACTCTAGTGGAAAGGCAAATTAATCAATAATTTAACGAATATGTTTTTTCAGTGTGAAACTTTTCCAACTCAGGACTAGTCACATTAGGTGTCAGATGCTTGAGCTTGTATTGAGTAAACTAGGTTAGTTGTAATATCAAACGCACTCACAAATACACACATACACCCTGCGGTGGTCATGGCAGCATTTGGAGGCTGATAGCAGCAGTACTATTTTTTTTAACTGTACTAACATTAAGGTCAGCCCTAAAGACATGAACATTCCATCCTGCAAACCCACACACACATATACCTTTGCATGGCTTCAAAGACCCTCTCAACCTGTGAAAAATCCACTTTAAAACATCTTCAAATAAATCAATTTCCTCCTGCTTTAACCATCATCAGAAACATGTTTGAAGTTATGCTTTTTATTAGCAGGGAGGGCAAAGGATGGTAATAATTTTTCCTCCCTTCCACTTCCCTCTCCTCCCCTCTTCTCCTCCTCCTTTGCACTTTCTTCTGTAGGCTATAAACTTCAGTTACAAGTGTTTCTCGGTTCATGTGTGCGTTGCGTGAGTGCGCACTCCTTAATGCGTGCCTGGATTTGTGTATGTCTTGGCATGTGTGTCAGCTGACCGTACTTAAGCACAATCTCTGACCCTCTTGTGTTGAAATATCCATACTCCTGCTGAACATGCAAACACTTTAAACATTTGCCTAAAATAGTTTGGGACGCTCTAGTGCTGTTAAAACAGACTCCACAGGCAATAGTCCCATAAGTCCCGTAAGTGGTGAGGTGCACACTCCATGAATCACACTTGTCTTTTCAGCACATCAAACAGATGCTTGGTATGAATTAGACTGGGAATGCTGGGAAAGGGAACACCTGGAAATCAGTCATCTTCTTCAAATCATTCCTGAAGAATTTTTGCATTTTTATAGCTGTAAGAGCCCACATGTAAGACTACAGTTTAATTAGCTGCCAGTAACTTGTAGTGGGATGTCGTGCTTCCCATCATTTACAAAGTGATCCCTAATTTCGCTGCAAAAATAGCCATTTAATAAGTTTGTAACTACAACATTGTCTGATAAAATCAAGCTTTTTTGTCACTTAGGCTACAGCCACACTAGCCCGGATAGATTTGAAAATGGTGTTTTCGTCCGCGTCCACACTAGCGTTTTCAGTCGTTTTCACAGAGTTGTGCGTCCACATTGAAACGGCCGAAAACGCTTACGTTCCAGTCCTGCGCATGCGTGAAACGCAAGAAGATTCGACCTGCCACATTTCTGTCTGCCGCTTATTTGCTTTCCCGAAAAATGTTGAGGAAAAGCACCGAGTTTTTTAAATGGACTAACAATGAGGTGGAGTTGTTGCTGCGAGTAACACAAAAGGTACAAAGTTGCAAAAGCAAGTGAGAGTTAAAGAATTTGAAGAAAAGCTATCTGGAGCATGCACAGACTGATATTAATCTTTAATAGGGCTGTCAAAACTGAGAGCAAGCAAAACAACTGCTGTATAGTGCCCTCCGCTATCTTAGTTTAATTGGTCACATGACTGCATCACATGACTAACATGCGTCATTGTTTTAGAAACTCTCCGTTTTCGCTGTCCACACTGCAACGCGAAAGCACCGTTTTCAAATGTACGCGTTTTCGAGAGCGTTTTCAAAAAGCTGCGTTTTCCATCAAAAGCTGTGATTTTCCACCATTTTCGTGTCAGTGTGGACGGGAGGCCAAAATGGAGAGAAAACGATGGACGTAGCCTTAGGTGATGTTTATGAAACGAGTGCTCATAAAGCACCGGCTCTTCCTCTTACACGCTCACTTTTATGAGTCTCACTGCAGACACATTGGTTCTGTTTTAACCCAGGTGTTCATAGCAATAGTAGGTAAGTCACAGGAAAAGGTCATGGGCAACAGACTGAAAGTTACAACCAGCTTCATTTGGAATCCGTCTAAAACAGAGAGGTTAATAGACACATGGCAGAAAAAACAAAAGGTGGTGACCTGAAACATAACAGATACATTCAGGAGACATTAACTTGTCCAAAAGGAGCGTTATATGGGACCATTAAGGCAGCTCACTGATCTCCAGTTTATACACATTATACATTACAGATGTTGTGAGTTCAGCCTCACTTTAATTCTTACCATATTGATCCATGCAGATCTAATTATTCTAAAACCTGTGTTATTATTGCTAAAAAGATTGTGTAGCAATAAAAGTGTAAATGGATGGAATAATGGATGGCGACAAAGGGAAGTTAAGGTAGTTGAACTGTAAAAGAAACAGTGAGTTTGAGAGGAAAGGAAAGGACAGGAGGAGGATGTGTGGGCTGAAGGAAATGGGGAATAAGGAAGAGAGAGGTGTGAGAGTGAACAAATGGCCTAGTTTCACTTTTACACCATCAGATGGATATCTATCCTGACGGCTGTAATAGGTACCCAACCCACCTGTGTGTGTGTATGTGTTAGTGTCTGAGTGAGGCAGCAGGAGAGGGGGTTTCCAATGAAATCAGACAAGCTCTTTCATCATTTAATCACTATGTAATGGGCAACGAATGACCCTCACCTACACACACACACAAAGACAGCTATCTCTTCCACAGCCCTGCGGTTTCACCTCTCCACTCACAGTCTGGCTGCTGGTAACTTACACGCACACACACAGCCTCTCTCTGTGGTCAGAGTGTTGAGCAGCAGGTGTGTTGATTGGGCAGACGTCGTGCTGGCTTTGTGTCTGTTTGGCCAGCACTCCGTCTCCTATCATATTTTACCAGCTGGATGAAGCCTGACAGATTAACACTGAGGCAGGCGTGCCCCTGCCATCACACTAGTAACAATCTCTCCTCCAGTTCATACGCTATTCTCTGCTCAGTCAGTGCCTAAGCCCTGCAGAGTAGTGTAATGGTTAGACGGACCACCAGATGATCCGAGTCGGCACGTCAGCGCCTTGCCGAAGCCAATGTGAACAAGACATTGAATTCCCAGCATGTCTGAGGCTGATGACCCAAACTCTGATCTGTCCTTGGAAAGGATTAAACAAAAACGTTACAGGACTTATAGCAGGGACAAGGATCAGTGACATGCCTGATCTTATTATCATCATTATTCATTTTGTACATCATCTTTATCTTTAATGATGTATAATAATATGCTAACAAGTTCTCAAACAACTTTTTCAAAGGTTATTGTGTAGTGTCAGATGTAAACCATCTAGGTGGATGGATTTACATCTGCTATTATTCTCCTAAGGTGTTCACAAAGCTTGATTAAAAAATGATGCCTTCTTCACAAAGAAAGTCACACTTTTGCAGTGATTAGAATTTAAGAAGTTTTTATAACTGCCTGACATCCTTCAAAAATGCACGCACACCAAATCATTTAATTAGTGTTTACTACATAAAACGACTGAATCTGAAAAGAAGAGCCGAAGAAAGGGAGTAAATCGGCACGATAATCATACACCATACATCATTATCAGCTTGTTGACTTTGTAGCTAGTTTGAAATTGTCTTTGAAGGAAAAAGTATTTTCATACAGTCTTTATTTACAGGAATAAGTCATTAAGAACAAATTCCCTTCCACATGAATCCGTAATTATAACTCTTTGTTTTCCCTTTCCTTCCTGCTGTGATCAGCTAAGATGTGCAGTTGCCATGGTGAAATAATAAGACAAACCAGCAAATCCTTCCCTCTGGTTTAGCGCCCAGCTGTTCCTGTACTTGTCGACCTTGAGGTCTTCCATAAATGGAACTGAAAGCACTCAGTTGGGGGGGTTTGTTTGTTTTTTTTCCGCTGTTGTCGTTGTTGGTTTTTATTGTGAAGCCGTGGACTGGCTAAATCAATATGGAGGTTGACAGATGTAAAGAACCAGGGAACATTATCTGGTGGAGTGGACGGTTATATAGGTCTGCTTTTTTATGTCCATCACAGTAAAGTCTTTTAGTTATCTTCCATGTACTCCACAGAAGGCGACTAAGCGGCAAACAACAAAATTGTATCCATTATATTCTACCTTGAAATTTTAGCAATATGGAGTTGTTAGAATTTTCGCCTTAAAGTGTTTTTTATTTGTGTAATTTTTTGCAGTGAAGTCATTTATGATGTCCTCCGATTTGCAGGTGCTGGTACCTAAAAGGGTGGAGTTTAAAGGAAAGATGATTGTGGTGGATGTCTATGAGGCAGGAAAACACTTCATGAAAGGCAAACCAGTAGAGGAAAGTAAGCCGTTCACTCCTTCCATTGCCATGCCGCTTCAGAAAGGAGAGGTGTCTGGTCTGCTGCAGGTAAGCACATACATGCATGCTTACAGTTACAGTAATTAAATTAATGCCTATATGTGTCATTGTCTTGTCAGTCACTCGTTATGGTGCTATGACATTTTTAAAAAAAATGGATGCAAAAACAGATATCGTCTTTCAAATATTCATATATACCTTGGACAAAAACACACTTGTTCAAAAAATGAAGAACACCAGGTGATCACAGTATAACACAATATAAGGTAAACTTCAGGGATATCAATGTGTCAAGTTACAAAGTATAAATCACTGTGAGTCCATTATCCCCCCTCTGGTCCACTGGAGAGGCAAAAACAACACAACCCCCAAAAAGGGAAGTTTTGTGCATGTTGGCTACAGATCAGTGCTCTCTCCTTCTCCCTCCTGACTAATTTCTCTCTACTTTCGCTTTAGGCTAGTGTGTCCATGTGACCATACCTACAGTCCATTCAGGCTGCACAAGCAGACCTGCTCCTCCAGGATTGCACTTCTGCACATGCCTTCACAAGAAGTTTTGTGTCTCAGCACAGTCTCAGGAGTGTGAAGGGGAGCTGAACATGACCATAGAAGGGCACTGAGCCAGCAACAAGGCATGGTATCTGCTGCTTTATGTGATGAGAAACAGGAGGAGGCATAAAATGCATGCAGCAGGCTACTTGTGCATGTTTCTACTCAGCCTATCAGAATCGGCCTCCGTGAGGGTGGCATGAGGGTTCTTGGTCCTTTATTATGATCTGTGCACAGGAGTGCTCACTGCACGGTGCGAATATGTACACAGCACCGTATGCTAACACAGTAGGTTACATGTGTGCATGTTACTGAAGAATTTTGTAGGGTTCTGGTAGAGCTCCTCCTGCTCCTCCTTGTACAAAAGAGCAGATTTGGGTCTTGGTGCTTGGCTGATGCACTTTTACAGACCTGTCCAGCTGTTCTTGTGTACAGTATTTACTCCCTATTCTTGAGACTGTGCTGGGAGACACAAAACGCTTCTGGCGGCAATGAAAATGTCCTACTGCAAGAAGTGGAACACCCGTGCAATGTGAATGGGTTGCAGGTACTTTCCCATAATACCAAGAATGACAAGAAAAGTAACAATGGTCTATGGCTCCAAAGACATTCTCCTTTTTTTATTTTATTTTTGGAGGTTTTGTTGTTGAGCCTCCTGTGCAACTGCTGTCACTTTAATTGGCACCAAAGCAGGTGAAAGTGACTTATGCTTCCAAAGTGGACACATTTATATCCCTGAAGTTTAACTGACTCCACGATATACTTTGACGATCCAGTGTTCCCTTTTATTAAGACCACTTCACATGATGTGGTACTACTGGTTCCTGTTCTAATAGCCACTTGGTGGATAGTGCTCTGAACAAATCGGCTACAGCATCTTGGGAACAAGGTTTGTAGGTTGCTCTTTGTAAGCTACACTGTAAGCAAACTGATAGTTGTCCAAGGTGGAACAAATAGTGAACCTGAGACGGTGAGTTGTGATGGAAGCAAATGTAATGTGCAGCAGGTACACCTAACAGATAATTAGAGTCGCAAAAAAATGTTTAAAATCAGGATTAGGATGCATTCATTGCTCATAAAGTGTGGTGTGGACTTCATTTTACACTCAGTTCTTTATGTATTTTGCAAATCAGATGAAGGTTATATATTGTATCAGCAGTAAGTACAGAAATCTTGGTCTGCAAAGTCTTGTGACTATGGATGTATTTGATCAAATACTGGGGTCTTGTCTTTTTCAAGTAGTGAGAGGATCTATCTCTCACTCTGTGCACTTTCTTTATCAAAACTATTAAAATTTTGTTTACAACAGGCTATTCAAATTGTGTGCACTCAGCATCTGAGTCAGGTGTGTATTTATGCTTGTCCATAATTTGAATCCATGCTCAGTCCTGTAGTTTAGGAAGAAGCCCCAGTGTATCATCCGTGAGATAAGTAATTTCAGATAAGCTGCAGGCTGGCTAAACTGTCCTTTTCAACACACACACACACACACACACACACACACACACACACACACACACACACACACAAGCACATGTACACACAAAACCATGTTAATGTATCTGTTTCACTGCATGTTATTTTTCACTCTGACTAGCTATAGCTTATAGCTCAGGACATGGAGCCACAGACCAGAATATGATACACTTTCTAATTTCACACTCCATCAGCCTTTACTGCCAGACGTAGAGGGAGGGGAAGAAAGGAACAGACAGAGACATGGTGGGAGGGGGCATGGATGAAGAGGAAAGCAAGCAGAAAGAGAAATGGAGAGCAGAAACTGAGATAAAAAAGAAAGGGAAAAGAAGGATTTCACAGGAAGCCAAGTGGCACGTCACTCAGCAGTAAAAAGTTCAGAAGAGGAGACTAGGCCTTGTAAAACTACTAGCTTTATGAATCCCGCAGGTCATCCAGCACACATGCATTCGCCCCTCACCCAGCTTCATTCTCAAACACTTGCAGTCTTCCAAAAGAAAATCTTACACAATAATCCAGGCCTTATTTTGTTGGACACTGAAGAAACATGTGGATTGCCCATAAATTCATACACACACATCAGATCACACTTCAAGATAGATGAGCCAAAATCACCTCAGGCAGCACTAAAAGAAAATGAAAAAACAAAAAAACAACACACCAGTAATCCCTTCAAATGAAACGATGAGCCTGTATAGAGCCAGTTTACCCAAACGTCTACTGGTAACTTGTTTTCTCGAAAACCTCTGTAGAGGAGGCAGTTACACTCCAGCATCCCTAAGCTTGATTAAACTCGGATTCATGTAACTTTGGCTCATTTTAACGAGACGGGCACTGTTAGATGTCCATACTTGATCGTTATCACTAAGTAATGGTTTAAAAACAAACAGGGCTGCACATATATAAATGGTGTAAATAGTGCAACACAGACTGATTGTGGGTCGATTGTGCTAACTTTTGGAAATATTCACATATTGAATGCCTATTCAGATCCAGTAACAACCCAGCACTCTACCTGCACACTGTTTTTCATGCTTAATGGGCAAATACATATATTTCCAGCTATTCCCTTACCCAAGGTGAAATTCTGGAATTTTTTAAGGTGAGAAGGGAGATAAGGTCACCGAGAAGTAGAAGAGAATTTATGTTAAGAGGTTGAGTTTGACAGAAGGAAGAAGAGAGAGAATCTTTTGGAATTGCAGTAGCTGAATAGGAAACATTGATTTTTTTTTTTTTGATTTTTTTTTTTTTTATATCCCTTTGCAAACAAAACTGCTGCTGTGAAGGTTTTTGAATTTGACTGTTTTGACTGTCTTGACTTGCTGGTACTTGAGCAAGTCAAGGACTTAGCAAATGACAACAAAATGTAGAGAATTTATTTGGAGACGTATTAAATGAACTGAAGGAAGACAACTAAGAAATCAAGCTAAAAGACAAACAGAGGCAAACATTAGTGTTTGTCTTAATTAAATATTGTGTCTGAACCTGAAAAGTTCCATTTATGCTTCTCTGCTTTCCATGATGTATTGGCAATTAAGCACTGAGTTATATTAAGTAAAATCTCCAGTGATGCTGACAATCTGCAATCCTGATGACCTGCATTGTCAACTCTTAATGGTACTGAGTTGCACTTAAGCGGAGCGTAGTAATCGACCTAGTCTCTGGGAAAAACAATAGTATCTGGAAAAGACAGGCTTATTGTACGAGTATACAAAATGTTTTCCCATTTTGTTAGTTGAGTCTATTAAAAATTCCAAAGTTAAGAAAAAACATATATAAATATAGCAGGTGAACAGTATCTGAAAGCTATATCCTTTATAAATCCACTAAATACCTGACACGGGACCCGAGAGATGCGTCTGACCCTTCACTTGATACAGTTGACCTACTGTTCACTGAAGCCTCATCAGAAGTGGTTTCAAGAAGCCATTCTGTAAGAAACAGTAAAAGGGCTGAGGTAGAAGCACAGTGGCAGCAGGTGGAGTTAGTTATGGAGTGATTAATTAAAATTTGGAATTTTTTGGTTCATATTGTTTTCAATATGTACAAATGAGGTTGAGAGAGAGGTGCAACAGTGAGTGTCTGCAGCTGAGTCCACTGCAGAAAAAGGTGGAGTATGAGACGAACGAGTGATTGCGGTAAGGCGCATATTCACTCCTGTGTCTTGTGGCAGGGTCTATAATTGCAGGCTTGTGGCAAAAGGAAAAAAAGAGCAGGATAAGAGATGGTGTGTGATGACGTGCATGATAGCTGGATGGCTGATAGAAGGAAAGAATCTGAGCTTTGTTATTTCATCTAAGATGCAGAGGAGCAATGTAAGGCAAAAAAAAAAAAAACAAGAAAAAGAAAGTGGCAGATAAGTGGGTGGTTGGGATCGGCAGGGGAAAGGACTGAGGTCTGTAATGTCCAAAGTGAGATATCTTTCATGTCAGAAATGGAGAGTAATGAATGCACAAAAGCCAGCATGTAGTGATGTGTGTGAGGACAAAGCATCATGGCCAGATGGATAGATGGATGCATTTATAGAAGAATAGGATATGAAAGCCTGCGTGGATAGCTGGGAAAAAGCGACAGATATATTTGGATGAATGTGGCTTAGTTGCCCAAAACTGGTGAATGAGTTGGTTTAATAGGTGTAGAGATGTGCGAATATATCAACAATGTATTACAGTTACGGATGGATGAGTAATGTGGATAAATTAATAGTGATCCAAAAGCATCCCCAAATTTTTTTGCAAAGAATATGTGTCTGTGACGATGCTTTTATGGACCAGATGAGGCAAAATCCACAGAAAGCACAAAACCTCTGTTGGACGTTTTGGTTTTATTGTGTAACTAATGCCAAAGTGTTGTAAATTGTGTTTTCTTGCTTTAAACACTGGACAAGAAACACTTTTGATTTTCTGCAGAGAGAGGAAGAGCATCACTTTATGTATAGATCTTTTTGTGTGTATTGTTGAACCTCATGTTGGCCACCTTAAGATCTATAAACTGCTAAGTGTGCTTTTTTCCCACCATGTAATAAAAAGCATTAATGACACCATACTTTTTCTTTTATTGAGATGGATCACATCTTCCTCCTCTCTCCCGGTCTCTCTCTCTCTCTCTGTTACTCTCTCTACACCTGTTAGTCCTTCATTCACAGAAATGGCACTTTCAACATGAGGGGAAGGACAGTAATGAGTCTTTTGGTGAGACACAATAGCAAAGAAAATACATCATGGTGAAGGAAAAAGTTTCTTCACCAGTCCCCATCTGCAGACGAAATTAAGGGGTTGAATGAGAGAGAGAGAGAGAGAGAGACTGGAAAATAAAGCAGGAATGATGGCGAGAGAGTGAGTGAGATGGAGAGATCAAGACTCAGAGAAGGAGCTTGGAGTGCCATATAATAATCAGCTCTTTTCACAGCATATTTCCTCAAGAAGACCAAGAGAATAGAGAGGGAGAAGAAAACTGCTCTGCTCCCTCAAGAGAGTAAATTGACAGCTTGTATGGAAGGCAGAATGTAAAAGGGAGAGATCTGGAGGAGGGAAAGAGGGAAGAATCTAGGTAGTGAACAATGTTCCTCCATAACCACAAATTGGCAGGATAACAGAAATGGAGTTGAAATTTGCCAGCTTTTTCTCTCTCTCCTTCTTTACGTTCGATGTAAATTCCCAGCAAGAGAAGGCATCTGGTCAGTTTGTAGTTTTTGAAATACATCTTCTAAATGCAACTAGAAAAAAAGGGGTTTTAGTACAGAGCGTGTGGGTGGGATTGCCTTTGCTTTGCATCATAGTGTTTATAGTACGTAAACTCAGACACACTTGCATATAGCAGTAGTCAATGGTAAAAGAAAGCTTATACGCACATGTTGATTATTATACGTGCACATTTCTAAGCACATACTTGCTTATGCTGTCTTCCCCAGTGTGCCTGGCAGACTCTTACTGGCCGCGGGCTGTATGAGGTGCTTCTTTTACACACACGCAATCATCACATAAACAAAACAGAAGCAGTGGTGATGCACACAGACACGGAGCTCGCACAAAAGTCTGTATTTCTCTGTAGGAGTTCATTTTCCTTTATTTGTTCCTCCGGACTGACGTGCAATTGTTGTGAGTTCTTGCTTTGATGTTGCGTTATCCCCACGTGTTGTCATCTGCTTTGTCAAAAAGAAGCCAAAATCAAAGATCGGGATGTAATTTTCTGGTCAGGGAACGGTTAATCCTCTGAAATTGGTCTATTTTTAAACCTTATATTTAAAATGTCAAAGGGTTTTGCTTGGCCTTTGCTCCACTTTGTTTACTCTAATAGCAGATCATTTGTTTTGCCTTGAAAACAGCAGGGATCGTTATTTTTAAGCATTTCGTTTAGCGTGTCAAGTTACATTACAGCGGCTCCACTTTAGAGCCAAACGTTACGCCATCAAAATATCAGTCAGGTGTGTTTTCTGTGTTCCAGCCTAACATGTCAGATTGCATTGCAATACCTCATTCTGCCTCATAATGTTAAAGAGTTTAAACAGCTTTTAATATTTGGGTAGAAACCACGGGTAGAAAAAGTAAATGCAAAAAAGAAATGAACACCTAAATCAGTTTGTGTGAACGAGGAACGATCTGTTCAGTTTAGAGCAGTCTTTATGTTTTTGCATGCTTTCATTGCCATAACCAAGCGTGGGCATTGTAAACAAACACCACTACATTTTTAAGTGTCTCATCCATGTCTTGTGTTTTATTTATAAGTGTGTCCTCCTCTTGAGCTTGGCGTGTCATTTCGGTGTTACAGACGCTGCATAGAAAAGGATTACTGATCACCTTTTATCCTATGATGCAATATTTCTGTCCAGATAGAAAGCGTTTCTTCCAGGATGACAGAGCACCCTAACCCTAACCCAAATTAGTACAAAGACTGAGAGACGTCAGTGCTAAGACAGCACAGTCAAATAGATAAAACAGGGAAATTAAAGAAACATTTTTATTAAACTGACAACTTAATGTGGCACCAATGATAACAGAGGCGTTTCCAGGGAGACACAAAAATTGAGCAATACAGCTACGCTTTCTGACATGTCAGCTCATTTTCCAACACCACTAACAAGTCCAGCATCTTCAAAAGCTATAAAGCATTGAACAGCAAGGTGGCTAAAGCATTATCCCAGCCCATCTTTTATTCTGTCTTTTTCTCCCCCCCAACAAGAAAACATTCCCAAAACACCACTCGCGCTCTTGTCTTTTCTTTTGGCATGTTGTTTTCACCCTTTTCATGGAAACTGGCATATTTCTCTTGTGCGTTCTCTTTTTAGTGCTAGTCTTTTCACTTTAACACGGACCTTTTATCCCACCATTTGCTCATTTAAAATTTATGTGTGTATCTGCAAATGCTATTTTGCTGTTATGTCTGTGTACTTTTTCCAGTACCTGAAAACATGTGCCTTTTCCACCCGTTTGTCTGTGTGTGGCTGCCTGCCATGTGTTTGATCAGTCATGTGTTTGCACACCCAACACTATAGTGTAGCACATGTAGTGCTCTTCTGTATTTAGTTACAGTAACTGTAAACTGTGCAAACCATATGTGTTTGTGTCTCTTTGTGAACAGCTTTATAGACAAGTGTTGTATACACTCTATACAAGCAATGACTGTATGAAGACCAAGATGTGTGTGTCATGGTGTTTTAATGACAAGTTATCATTAGCACTGCAGTGATAGAAGCTGGTTAGGACTTGAGTGTCCGTACCAAATCTCTTGAGATCATTTTGATTAAAGTTAATGTCTATTAGTGTGGTAATTATGTTACAAATTGCATTCCAATACAAATTGTTTGCTTGGACACAAGTCCTTCTGACAACTTACTATACAACAGTGGAAACAAACAACACAATTAAAAAAAACACACACACATAAAAATCACATCCCAGCAAACTCTTACCTTTTAGTGTTGAAAACACTGTTTTATAGACTGTTTTTAGAATAGAACTGATGAGTTTCCATTGATTGGCTGTGATTTTCTGAGCCATAGTGGGATAAAAGTGAGTCTGCACAAAAGCCAAATACAGTTTGGCCCAAACATTTTTTTGACAGTGACACAGTTTTTACACTGAGGGATTGTGGTGTTCAGGCCTTTCTTAAGAGGTTCACTCAAAAGTAATTGGGCAGATTAGCATAAATTAACAAAACACTGAGTTGACTAAGCAGTTTATAAATTGATGGACTGATTGATGTATCGTCCATCAAGAGTCCTTTGGAGGCGAAGGCTACTTTAAGTGTGGTACTCACTTAAAGGCCTGAAGTGCAGTTATCCACTGTGGAAAGTTGATTTATTGATATAAATGATGACATTTTGACTAGAGAGTATAGATATCAGTAATAATACAATAAAATAACCTCCAAAATTGATGGCAAAATGTCAAAAGTGAATGGCTAACTTTAACCAAGTTTGAATAGAAGTAAATGCTAAAAGTTGACTAGTAATAGTTTAGTTACAGAAAGCTTGTCAAGAAATAGCATCCTTATCAGTAGTGGTGATTTGCAGACATTTTTTAGTAAGAACTACGGTTTCCCCTGGGGTTGGGAGCTTGGCAAAGGCAGGAGGGTCACACTACACTGCCAGCCCTCAGGAGCATAGCTGTTAGTGCTCTAGCTTTGCTGCCCTGAGACTTTTATACATTAGGGTAAATCACTCTTTCCATCTTTGGTTTTAGATTAATGACTTTTTGGTGAGAAAAAGAGGAAGAAATCTGTTTAATTTGCAATTCCTCCTTTTTTCCCCGACTGTCCCTATTTTCTGTTGTAAATACAGCTACAGCACACTGTGATTGTCATTATGGCTTTGTTGAATCAGCCGTGACTAAGGAGCCTGTTACAGTATCTGTTTATACACGCACGCACCAACTTCCATGGTCTGTGTGTGTCTAGAGTGACACTGACAGCTGGTGAGGATCATGTGAGAAATGTGACCATTGTGCACTGTGCTTCCTGGCTCTCGTGATGTGTTGTGCATTTCACAGTGTGTGTTTTTGTGCGAATATGTCAGTGTATTGGCAAAGGCTGCAGCAGACGCGCAGGCAGATTTTGTTTTAAAAAAGGTGCATATGTGGAACTGGAGCAAGAGTTTTCGTTTTCTTTTTTTTCCCCCGCTCGCTCTCTCTTTCTTTTTCTCCAAGAAACAGACATTTGAGAAGCCTTAGACCTTGAGGGAAAAGTATCTAGCTGTGCTAGCCAGTCTGTACTCCTGGTGTAGTGTTAGATGATTTTCAGGGGATTATTTTGCTGTGTTTTACTGCTGTGAGCAGAGAGACAGACATTATCTACCACAGGTCTCCACATGTACACACACACTCACTCACAAATGCCAGCTGTCTTTCTCACAGAAATGCACAAACTCAGCATGCCAGCTAGCAGGTGGTAAACTATCACTGAAAGACACATCTCTTTTTTTTGGGGGGGGGGGGCTCCCTTTCTTGTGCTTCTCATTTCTTCTCAGTTTTTCCTTCTCTCCTCTCTGCTCTTCTGCTCCACTGCTTCCTACTGTGCTGACACGCACCTACTGGCACTTGGATTTTCACTTATCCCTCTTACTAGTAATAGATTTTCGACTGTAGTGTTCAGTGTCTCTTCTGGCACCCCATTGTTAAAAGACACCTGCAGAGAGACAGATAAATAGAAGCATAGAGGAGAAGGTGGTGGACTTGCCCCACAGCATATTTATTTCTCTTGCATTAGTCCTTTACGCTTTATAAACTTCTTCTTTTGTCACAGTGGTAATTAAATATTTACTTTGTCTTGTAACTTTTTCATTATCTGCCATGTCTTTTCTTTTAAAACCTATCCGTGACAGGAGGATGACCCACGCACGCGCCGTTGCAAGGTGACGGGTCTTTATTGATAAGGGTTTTTTGGGCACACACGCTTATCAGCTGCCTCTCTGCCCGGTGTGGTATGCACCGCAAAACTATCACTACTATCCCTAATAATACTATATTACCATACTAACAATACTTAGCATTTTTCTTCATAGAAAAGAACTTTATAAATATGATGTTCTGGATGAGAGAGGATGGGCGATCCAAATCTGAATGAGGTTCATCCATCATGATGCAATTCTCACAGTCATGAGGCAAGTGGCTCAGTGGCAAGTGTGTCTTGCACCTTTATTGTTTTCAAGCATCTTTAAAAACAAAACAGCGTATCACTTTGCCATTAGCAAGTCAAGCTGTGATCCTAACATTAAGCGAATGTGGATGCGTCAGCTAGACGACTGTTACAGATTCTCTCTCGACTCATTGTTTGAAGTTACTGTAAGTGACTTAGAGATGTGTCACCTAGGCGTTGTCGGTTATAGTATCCATTCACCATTGTGTGCCCGTAACAGAGGAACCCATTCATGACAGTGTGTTCAGGAAAAGAGTGGGTGGCAAGGTAGCATTCACAACCTCCAGCAAGTAGAGGGGAGCGAGAGTAATGCGGAGGATAGAGAGGCAGAGGACAAGACACTGTGCAGCTGCTCACTCACGCAGCCATGTGCGTGCAAGAAGTGTAGGCGTGCAACGATGCTCAGTTTCATATGAATGTATAGTGTACATGCAGATAGGTGTTTGTAGTCAACAAAGTTTGCCATTGTTTTTCTTTCAGTCCTTGGGTAAAAATATCTTAGTATGTTTGTATGTAAAGTGTGAGTTTCTGTAGTCTCTTTTTATTTTGGAATTTTTCTTTGTTGGCCTAAAAACAAAAGCTTGAAAGGTACAGAAAATTGGAAACACCACATATTACGTGTTAAAGAGAGGTGGAATATGAAGATGATGCCGTATTTTAAAGCAACGTACATGAACAAGGACATTTGGATCGATTGTCTCCCCGTCTTCCTCTTCTTGCAATTTGTTTAAGGCTGAAATTAAAAGTACCACACCGTGAAGGATTATTTATTTATAAATCAATCAATTAATTAGCCTAGCTTCAAATCACACCTAAGGTCTCCGTTCTCATACATTACGATAAAATCATATAAATGTGTAATCAAACAGAATGGTGATCAATGACGGTGGGTGGAGGCCAGGGAGAAATTGGGCTAGTGATTAATAGTCAGTGTTACTAACTGAATTATTACAGCTATCAAGGCCTGAAACGAGTTTTTGATGTTTTTCTCGCCACAAACTGCATTTTTGAGCGTCACATGATCATGTACATTGTTGAAATGTTTCATGCCAAACATGGAAATTGCTAAATCTAACTTTTAAAAAAATGCTTTGAATCAGGAGTGGGTAACCTGACTAAAATAATGAGATAACAAATGTAAATGAAGGACTGCACACTGAACATATATTACATATTTACATATGTAAATATTAGAAATCGGTCTAACGGATGAACGCCTTTTATGAACATTCACAAAATTTTGAAATGCTACAATCAGACAGTAGTTGGAGACTGCGGCACGACCAAAACTTTTGCAGTCGTGTGCAATGAACTTGCACTGTTGCTACCTTTGAAATGGTTTCTTCAACAACAGGGACCAGGTCTGACCACTCAAAGGTGGTCAGGCTGGCATTTCTTTGCATTCTGTCTGTGATAATATAGTTAATTAAACTGGTGAAACTTGCAAATCTATTGCCGTCTATATACAGACATTAAGTACTTGTATTCAGTCCTAATTTTCCCACAAATAGTGACGTAGTTGCTCCAGGACAGCAGTTTAACTGCAAAATGACAAAACTGTTTGGCAACCTTACTTTTGTATAGCAATGTAATTGGAATACAACCAGTTGGCAACCAGCTAAGTCGAGTCCACTGCTGCAGAGATGTGGTGACGAGTTGGGCTCATCCGTGCAGGCTGACTCAGACTAATGGCAACGTGTTGGCAATCTGTCTCAGATTTATTGCAGTAGGTACAAATTGGACTGAGATTGTTTGGAGACAAGTTTCCTCCCACCGGGTCACCTCTGCTGTCATCTTGCAATCATCAGTGTTTTCGCAGAGGTTGAGTGTAGCAGTAGTTGTGTTGACCAGAGGTTTAGGGTGTTGAGGTCTGAGCCATATTGTATATCACCATTTTTATCAACATCAAATTTACTAACATATTGCCAATTGTCTGATTACAGACTTAAATAACAGAACCAGACTATCTGTAGCCATTTGCTTCAGCATTCTTGGTGTAATGCTTCCTCTTATTGATTTTAGGAGGTTGCTTTGTTCTTGATTTTAGGATATTGATGTTGTAGGCTGAATTGATAGCAGAGCAGTATCATTTCACTGTAATACAAATGCAGTCACTGTCTTTTTACCACAGTCTTGCTTCAGCCGTGCTGCTATAACACCATCACATCAGTCTTCTTTCCTCATGTCAATCCAGGCTTCTCTAACTACATAACAGTGCACCTTCTCAACATCAGCTCCATTCAATAGACAGCACTCTGCAGTAATTGGATCACTACAAAACTGCATTAACTGCTTACACAGAGATAATAGCATCATAATTGAAATGCACTCATTTGCATAAGCAAATGGACAGTTTTATGAATGCTTTCATCCGCAAAGTATTAAAACAAGCACTGCATTTTAAATTCACTTTATTATTGTTTTCCTTTCCACATGAAACTGAGTTCTAGAGAGGAAACAGATGGAGAGAGACAGAAGGTGTAAGGAAGAGACAGCAGTGAGCAAGCAGAGGAAGTGATAAATCCCTGTCATTATCATCATGCCAGCATACCAGCATCCATAGATATATTTCTAAATGTACGCAGTAATCAACACGTATGATCTATGAATGGATTTATTTCTTTTTATTTTTTGATATTTCTTTTGGGGCTTGCCTCACATCTGTCCAGGAACTGCAGTTAAAAAATTATTTAGTTGGCTTAAGTGTCATATTTAAAGAAATAGCTTTTGTGCTGTGGAATAGACTCAAAGACAGCTGGGGTTTGGTCCTTAAATGCTCTTCTTTATCTTTTTCACTGTGCTGTCAAGCCTTCTTTGATTTGTGACTGTGGCCAGCTGATTTATTTTAAAGATGATTCCACCATAATTATATACATATACATGATATGAACCGCCTCAGTATCAAGCTCTCTGTGTGTCTGCATAGGAGATGGGTTATCTCATATCACAGATGATGCTAAAATTAAATCATTTAAACTACTAATCGTTATAAATAGTGCAGAAAAAACTCTTAACTCTCTGATTTGTGTTGGGATTCTTTTTAATCTGCTTGTTTTCCTCCCACAGGAACAAAAGGTCAATGGCGTCCATGTTTCTGCTCCCACGCCTTCTTCGTGCACCTTCTCCATTGGATCTAATAGTCTGGACAGAGAAATGCTGAAGAAGATTGGGATCGGGCTCGCGCTGGCAGCAGTCATCTTGGCTTATATTGTACAGAGAGTGTACTGAACAATGACTGTTGTGTGCGGTCTTTTTTATTGTAATGTCAATACCTTCTCTTGGCAGTCTATCGGCATGGTCAAACGGCTTCACCGAACACCTTTTTGGTACAAATAATTCACCAGATTTAGGATTTCATTTAGAATATTTTTAAAGTGCTGATTACTTGTGACAGTAGAGCCATTTCTTGCTTAGGAAAAAGGTAAAAGTGTGTTTTGTTTAGTTCTTATTGATGGCTACTGATGCAGCTGTTACACAGATATTCAGTTGATCATACATTCAGGGCTTTACCATCAGTACGAGAGTCTGATCTGTCACTCTGCATCCTTTTAAATTGGACTGTGATTAAGCCTGGTTTATTTCATTTCGTGAAACTGAGTGATGATCTGTGTTATACTTTGATTAAAGTGTGTACAACTTCATTTCACTGTATTTATTTTTGAAAGTGAGACATGAACATATTTTCAGAAAATGAATGTCATTTGTGTTGTTTTAAAATGTTAACCTTATGTTTCATTGTTCAAGAAGTGCTTTGTGTTTAGAGTTTTTCACAATAATTCATAGAATATTTGGCAGAGATGCCAGGCGAACGATTCTTACTGCTGGGATTCATTTATTATTGACACGCATTGTGTCACCACGCAATTCAATTCAATTCAATTTTATTTATATAGCGCCAAATCACAACAAAAGTCGCCTCAAGGCGCTTCATAGATACAGAGAAAAACCCAACAATCATATGACCCCCTATGAGCAAGCACTTTGGCGACAGTGGGAAGGAAAAACTCCCTTTTAACAGGAAGAAACCTCCGGCAGAACCAGGCTCAGGGAGGGGCGGCCATCTGCTGCGACCGGTTGGGGTGAGAGAAGGAAGACAGGATAAAAGACATGCTGTGGAAGAGAGACAGAGGTTAATAACAGATATGATTCAATGCAGAGAGGTCTATTAATACATAGTGAGTGAGAAAGGTGACTGGAAAGGAAAAACTCAATGCATCATGGGAATCCCCCGGCAGCCTACGTCTATTGCAGCATAACTAAGGGAGGATTCAGGGTCACCTGGTCCAGCCCTAACTATATGCTTTAGCAAAAAGGAAAGTTTTAAGCCTAATCTTAAAAGTAGAGATAGTGTCTGTCTCCCGAATCCAAACTGGAAGCTGGTTCCACAGAAGAGGGGCCTGAAAACTGAAGGCTCTGCCTCCCATTCTACTTTTAAATACTCTAGGAACAACAAGTAGGCCTGCAGAGCGAGAGCGAAGTGCTCTAATAGGGTGATATGGTACTACAAGGTCATTAAGATAAGATGGGGCCTGATTATTTAAGACCTTGTATGTGAGGAGCAGGATTTTGAATTCAATTCTGGACTTAACAGGAAGCCAATGAAGGGAAGCCAAAACAGGAGAAATATGCTCTCTCCTTCTAGTCCCTGTCAGTACTCTTGCTGCAGCATTTTGGATTAGCTGAAGGCTTTTCAGTGAGTTTTTTGGACATCCTGATAATAATGAATTACAGTAGTCCAGCCTGGAAGTAATAAATGCATGAACTAGTTTTTCAGCGTCACTCTGAGACAGGATATTTCTAATTTTAGAGATGTTGCGCAAATGGAAGAAAGCAGTCTTACATATTTGTTTAATATGTGCGTTGAAGGACATGTCCTGGTCAAAAATGACTCCAAGGTTCCTCACAGCGTTACTGGAGGCCAAGGTAATGCCATCCAGAGTATGAATCTGGTTAGATACCATATTTCTAAGATTTTCAGGGCCGAGTACAATAACCTCAGTTTTATCTGAATTAAGAAGCAGAAAGTTAGCGGCCATCCAGGTCTTTATGTCTTTAAGACATTCCTGCAGTTTAACTAATTGGTGTGTGTTATCTGGCTTCATGGACAGATAGAGCTGGGTGTCATCTGCATAGCAGTGAAAATTTATGCTATGTCTTCTAATGATGCTGCCTAAGGGAAGCATGTATAATGTAAACAGAATTGGTCCTAGCACTGAACCCTGTGGAACTCCATAATTAACCTCAGTGCGTGAAGAGGACTCTCCATTTACATGCACAAATTGGAGTCTATTAGATAGATATGATACAAACCACTGCAGTGCAGTACCTGTAATACCTACAGCATGTTCTAATCGCTCTAATAGGATATTATGGTCAACAGTATCGAACGCTGCACTGAGGTCTAGCAGGACAAGCACAGAGATGAGTCCACTGTCAGAGGCCATAAGAAGATCATTTGTAACCTTCACTAAAGCTGTTTCTGTGCTGTGATGAGCTCTGAAACCTGACTGAAACTCTTCAAATAAACCATTCCTCTGCAGATGATCTGTTAGCTGTTTGACAACTACTCTTTCAAGGATTTTTGATATGAAAGGAAGGTTGGAGATTGGCCTATAATTAGCTAAGACTGCTGGGTCTAGAGATGGCTTTTTGAGTAAAGGTTTAACTACAGCCAGCTTGAAGGCCTGTGGTACATAGCCGATTATTAGAGATAGGTTGATCATATTTAAGATCGAAGAATTAATTAATGGCAGGACTTCTTTGAGCAGTTTTGTAGGAATGGGGTCTAAAAGAGTAGCTGTAGATAATATTACATCTGTGGGATGATTACTGGTAATTTTTTCTCTAATGATAAAAATTTTATTTGTGAAGAAGTTCATGAAGTCATTACTAGTTAACGTTAAAGGGATGGTTGGCTCAACAGAGCTCTGACTGTTTGTCAGCCTGGCTACAGTGCTGAAGAGAAACCTGGGGTTGTTCTTATTTTCTTCAATCAGTGATGAATAGTAAGATGTTCTGGCTTTGCGGAGGGCTTTCTTATAAAGCAGCAAACTATTTCTCCAGGCTAAATGATGATCCTCTAAATTTGTGACACGCCATTTCGCACACGCACACATTTTACAAGTAAGATGTAGTTGTTTGCTTCTAGCATAAAAGGTTCCCTATATTCTCCAATAGGCCACCGTCACACAGGTCTAGAGAATGGTCAGAAACCCTCTGGCAACCACAGGCTGCGATAGAAAAATCCCCCACCAGTTGCCAAGTAGTTGCTGGCTGTTCCTGAGTGACATTGGTTGCAAAGAGGTATACAGTCCTGCACATCCTTGTAATTTCTTTGGTAACCAGCAAGCAGCCATTGTCACCTGTAGTTTCCATGGAAGATACCAACTTGTCTCCAAACACACTCTAACTGCTTGCCTAGCGGTAGTGGAACTGTAAAAGTTGATCCTTTTAAACCTGTTGGTTAAAGGAGTAAAGCACAGCTTTTACTTTGCGTCACACTTTTTCCCACTTTCACTGCAGCTCAGCGACTAGATGGGGAGTGTTCCGGACATCAGTCTAATGCCCGGATAAACTATAGGTGACTAGCAATCTGCTAGCAACCAAAGCAAAGAGGTTTTTGGTGCAGCACCCTCTTTGATACAACAAACAGCAGGGAATACACATTTTCCCAAGCGATCTGTAGTTCCAGGAGGGTTACCAATTGGTCTCTAGGCATGTGTGGCTGACTTGCAGTGGTATCTAGCTGATT
>NC_140471.1:10519392-10724392 GCF_051167445.1 Perissodus microlepis
CGCTTTCCTGCAGGAAAGCAGTCATTAAAGTACGGAGAATGAAAAAACCTGACATAAATCCCATGTTGATATATGTCAGGTTAAGCCCAATTTAGCACAGTCAATTTACCATGCTGTCATTCAGCATGCTTCACAACGGTTTCATTAAAAATATCATTTTCTCTCCCCGTGTGTTTTAGCTCAGAATTTTAACCAGCATCTTTCCTCCACGCCAGTCAAAGCTGCAGCAGCGAGATTACACGGACAACAGCGCTGAAGGTGCAAATAAAATATTTACACCATCAAAGCCTTTCACGCACCATTTATTACAGCGCTGATTCTAATTGACGCAGGATGACGAGCCCACAAAAAGAAATATGAAAATACTGCGATCTGTGAGCGCTTGCGTGTGTGTCTGGAGGGAGGGTGGTCTACTTGGCCCCGGGGCAGATACACAGTAAGAGCAGTGATTGACATTACCTTACAACTGAGGCCTGGCTGAAACAATATCCGCTAATGTGCGTGCAGCGCTGCACTAATTTCCAGCTGCCGCCGTGACCTTCTTTGGAAACAAGGTTGGAAAAATCCTTCTTTTCCTCACCACCTTCCAAATTTTGCGCACATTTCTGCACGCACTGCATGCACCGACATCGTAAACGCATGTTGTAAAGAAGCACACTGAAGCCATATCAGACTTGAGCTACAGGGAGTACTCCGGCTATTAATTGAGTAAGGACAAGGACGGATTGTGATAATGAATGGAAATATTTGCACTGATGGATATTTCACCTAAAACTGGCTTAATTTGCTCCAACTAGACCCAAGTGCAATTGTTGAGTGTGAATGAAAGCCCACATGGGTGTAACCAATTAATTTTTGCAATTTTGGTGACCAACTTGCTTTGTTGCTTTGTCTTCTTCACCTCCCACCCTACCCCTTCTTTCTGTCACACTCTGCCTTTCCATTTATATAGGCTGAGTGCTTAAGCACCTTAGTGCCTTCTGGAACAGAGGGGAAACTGTCTTGGCAAGCATATCCATTCCTAATCATATATATGTGTGTGTACATGGGTCCTCATGCCAGCTCCGTCCAAGCATTTAGTTTGGTGGCCCTTGTGCCTGCATTCAGTGATTGTGGCGTTTTTATCTGCACTCACGCACAGACACAGACTTGCACACACACCCCATTGTCGCTGCAAAGCAAACTGGGAATTCACAGCCTGGCGTGTGAGCGAGAGATTGGCTCTATTGAGCGTCTTGGTGGTTTGCCAGTTCTGATTCAGTGTGTTTCTTTGTGTGTCTCTGGTTTTGTGTCTTCGTGTTTGATGGACCTACATACATCTTTGACTTTGAACGGTTAAGGGTGTTTGTAATCACCAGTGGGACGGGAGACCAAAGTCAATATTTTAGCTCCACAGTTTCATTGTTCTTGAAAGCACTTTAATAAGCACACAGAGACACGGCAGCGCCGCAGTATTACTTGGTGTTAAAAGCTGTTATTAGTTTGGAGACAGTTTTAATGTCCCTAAACATGCCAAGTGTGTGCTGTTTGCACAACAGGAAGTGGATAAAATCATTTAGTTTATCTGTCTGAAACTAAAAAAAGATAGAAGATTTTTGTTAAGTCATCGTGAACTCGTCTGCATAGTCGTGAAATCTTGTCGATGAAATAAAATCTCTCCACACAAAAGCCCTGTCAAAATGAAGTCTATTTAGGAGTTCATGATGTCATTTATGTTCAACTTGTTCCGGCTTCTGGATACTTAATGAAAAGCTTCTCATTGAACTGCTGGACTGCTCATAGCTGCTTTTTTTTCTTCTTCTGAGAGAGAGAGCACTTCACTCAGGTAAGTTTGCTCAGATAAGAGCTACGCTGTAGATCTTGGCAAGCTTACAACTCACTTTTACCGTGGGAAGGGTCAAAAAAGTAACTCCGAGAAACTTTGCTAATTGCGGTAATGTGCCACATTTAGCAGGTTTTAGTTTAATGAACCGTCTGAGTTGAATATTTTTCATCAAACAGCAGGAACGTGCATAATATCTTTTTAAATAGGAATTTGAAAAAAGAAAAAAACAGAAGAGAAAAACAGAGAGATCACCTTGAGGTCTCGTAGCTGTTTTCCTCTTGCTAATGTTTGATTAGAGTACTTCACTTGGCTTCCAAGAAACTTTTAATGATGTTGTCATGGAAATAACTGTACATTGCCTGAGACTCCTGAGGGCTGGTTTGTTGCCATGGTGAAGTGTTCCTGCAGCGTTGTCCGCGCATGAAACAATGCTCATTTACATAACTACATTGTTAATGTTTATTGGCGATATTCTCACATGTGTGAAAGAAGAATGCTGAATTAAGGGTGTTTTTAAAAGTAGAGATATGTAGATACATCATATCTGCTAAGCCAGTGGTTCCCAAACTTTTTTTTGCTGGGCCCCCCTTTGTTTTACAAGAAAAATGTTCGCGCCCCCCCCCCCCCCCCCTCCCCCCGCACGCACACATCCTCCATCCACACACACCCATATTTTGCTCCATTGCGGTTTATTTCACACCTCAAACATTTAGTAGATAGATAGATATAATTTTATTTCGAACATGCAAATATAATTGAAATAACAACAGAAACAAACAAAAAAAACCAACCTTAAAAATCATCAAGTTTTCATGTATATATCTATGTCTACTGTGTGCTCGAAAAGGAGTAGGATGAAGTTTACACTTTTCCTGTTCCTACCCCCTTATTTCAAATTTCATTGCTTACAAATCCATATCCAGGATTCAACATTATTTGATCATATATGGTTAACTGTGTACAAGTCTAACACATTGAACATACACAAATAAAACCATTTTCAGCACGTACACCGGAACAACAACAAACTACATTTTTACATAAACTGTTATAAACCCTGTCTATAACAGCCGCTTAATCTCTGAGCTTATTTTATATCTATGTGACAAACACCTTAATGAACACTTAAGGTTGGGCGACCCTTGATCTATAAAAAATGAGGACACAATGAGACAACTCAGTCACTGAGACGAAGATTTCATATATTCATGCAATTTATTATTTTTGAACAATCGTGTGAATTTTTGTATTTGATTACCTGTCTTGATTGCATCTGTATAGGTGTTCCACACACTAACTCCTCTGACTGTAATGCTCTGATATTTTGCATTTGTCCTCACTACTGGCTTGCTGAACATAAGGATTCCTCTCAGGTCATGAGTATTTGGTCTTATTTGGAACAAGTTCTGAATGTTGTGGGGCAAAGATTTATTCGCTGCTTTGTACATTGTTTGCGCAGTTCTGAGGTCAACCAAATCTTTAAATTTGAAAAATTTTGCAGAATGTAAACAATTAAGCAAATACAAGTAATCTGCAATAAATTACAGGTGGTAATAAAATAAACTACAAACTCTTTTACGCTATGTCCACACCTACACGAGTATTTTTGAAAACGTAGCTGTTTCTATGCGTTTGGACCTTTCGTTCACACGTAAACGGCGTTTCGAATCACTGAAAACGGAGATTGTTTTAAAACTCAGTTTTTGCGTTTACGTGTGGACGAGGAATACAGTTCGTCACGCAACATCAAAGGTATGTGCCTTTATTCACGTCACGCTGTGCACCACGTTATTGTTTACATGAGATGAATTGCAGAATGACAGATAGAGACAAAATACTGTTAGTCTGACTATCTTCAGGTTTTACACGCTTACATTTACACACGCAGTTACTGTCCCTCCATTTAGACAGGCAGAGGCATCACGGTGTGATTATTTTACATGTAGTTGTTTTTTTCCTGTGTAATAATATTCAACATTGCTATCAATACATTTTTCAAAAATACCTCTCTGTGCAAAATGGGTTCAAAAACATAAACAGCTGTGAGATACTGTTAGTCTGTGATTTGAACCGAGGGGACAAATCATGGCAGGATCAGCCTGATATTATTTGTATCCCACTGTAACTTTACTGTGTAAAGAGCTAACATCTCCAAAATGTAGTAGTTAGTCATTACAACAAGTGTTTGTGAACTAAAAATCAAGAATGTGGGATACTGTTTGTCCGTGATTTGAACAGCCCAGCGCTGCTCCAGACGCAGGGAAAACCAATTCTGTCACAGAGACCTACCTTTGCACTTGTGCAGGTGAAGCCAAAGGGCAGATATGCTTCACCATATTTTCTAGTCTTTGGCTTAGAATGAAGTTGGTTTGGAAACATATTCTGCAATGCTTCATCTCCTGCTTTGCGTTTCTGTAGGCGCCCCGTGCTAGCAGTGTCCAAGCGTTTTGGGTTTTTTCCCCCCCTTTTCATACCGCGCCCCCCCCCTGCAATGGCTCTGCGCCCCCCCAGGGGGCGGGCCCCACACTTTGGGAAGGTCTGTGCTAAGCGATCATGAAGATGGCTTTCCCTGAATAAGTGTACATATTATTTACTACTGTTTCAACTTGCATAGTGGACAAAGTGTCAGAACAAATATTGGTGAGGTCAAGAACTCAGCCCAGTCTGACCAATTAAATTTACATGAAGAAATTAAACTGTTCTCAAACCGATTGGAAAAAGAAAATTTACTTGAATAAACCAATACCAGAAAAAACGTATACACTGTAGATCGATATAAAGGTCCAGAGATCCAGCCATGGTGGGTTTCTCCACACATCCTCCAGGCTATGACTCAAGTGGTCACTGTAGAACAGGCTGCATGCTTTCACCCTCACTGACAGACCAGAAACTTTCTCCGCATTTCTGTGTGAAACATCCCTTCAGGCCGCTCTAAACGCAAAGTCTTTTATCACTCTCGGCTCTGTATCACGTCAATCTGTCAGGGTATCTGGGTCTGAGCAACCCAGGGACCCTGACCAGTTATGAACTTGTATTATAATATATGTATTTTTGGTATTGCTGTCCCTCGTTCTCCCTGCTTGTAGATATATGTGTGTGGATGCAGGTGTGCTGTAAGCACTCGTTTACAGGCATCTTCAGGCCTGGTGGGTGTGGCCCTGGGAGGTGATTGGCCACACCTGAAGACCGTGACACACATGCAGCTGATCAGGCCTCGTCGGAGGAGCTACTTGAGTGTGGTGGAGCGCTCTCCGACGCTGGATCATTGTGTGGCTTCACGTTAGTCTCTCGACCAGTTCATAGTTTAAGTCTGCTGCATTATTGTGTGTCTGACGGCTGCCTCTCTCTTATGTCCCCAGGAGCAGCGGGAAGACGAGAGGACAGCGAGCACAGGGGTGCTCATCACGGAGAAGCGGAGACAGGAGTACTAGCACTGGGAAGAGGACACGTCACAGGAGTCGGGAGAGCACGGGGATTTATTGTCATGTTTTTCCATCACTGTAAATAAACGCACTGCTAAGCACACAGAGCTCCGCGCCTGGGTCCTCCTTCACTACACTCCCACGACGGTTTGCCCTGCCAAACCGTGACACAATCTGAGCGGAGATCAGTTCAGGCTCAGAAGCTCCACCCACCCGCTGGTGAAAACTTTTGTTTGCATGAGGCAGCCAATGAGAAGTAGAAAAACTGCCTAAAGAAAGAAGGGACAGGAGCTAAAAAATGTTTCCCCACACAGATGAACTGAGAGCAATAACCATCATCCAGCAAAAGGTGAATAAGGATATTGAAAGCTACTCTGGTATATTAAAAATAACTACAATAGGGCAGCCTCTCTCTTCTGCCTTACTTTTTAAAATGATATATCATCCCCCTTTTCACCTCATTAGTTTTTTTTTGCTTTTCTCCCTCTGTCATATCTCTCACTCATCTCTGCATTCTTCATTACTTGTATCTCTTTTCACTCATACACCACTACTGTATTTATTCATTAGCAAGTATTAGTATATAAACTCTGGCTTTCTCCTATAGTTCTGTGCTGTTTCCCTCAACTCTCTTCTCCCTTCCCTCACCCCCAACCGGTCTTGGCAGATGACTGCTGCTCCACGAGTCTGATTCTGCTGGACACTGCTTCCTGTTAAAAGGGAGTTTTTCCTTCCCACTGTTGCCAAATGGTTGCTACTAGGTTGTGTAGGGCGATCGTGGCTCAAGAGTTGGCAGTTTGTCTTGTAATTGGAAGGTTGCCGGTTCGAGCCCCGGGTTAGACAGTCTCGGTCGTTGTGTCCTTGGGCAAGACACTTCACCTGCCGCCTACTGGTGATGGCCAGAGGGGCCGATGGCACAATATGGCAGCCTTGCTTCTGTCAGTCTGCCCCAGGGCAGCTGTGGCTATAACTGTAGCTTGCCAGTGTGTGAATGTGAGAGTGAATGAATAGTGGAATTGTGAAGCCCTTTGAGGGTCTCGAAAAGCGCTATATAAATGCAATCCATTATTATTGTGTGCTTTTTGGGATTGTTGTAGGGTCTTTGCCTTAGAATATAAATATAAGGCACATTGATGCAACTGTTATTGTGAATTGGCACTGTACTGATACAATAGAACTGAACTGATGTTATGGACATTCACTGGTGAAAAAAGTAGGTAAACTCACCTGTCCTCCATTTCCCATTCGGTGCACATATAGCAGAAGACAAACTCAAATCATATCCAAACATATTCATACATCTAAAGGACTTTCACTGTTAGGTTCTGATAAAAGGGAGCTGTTATTTAATAGGCACCTCTTCACCTCATAGTGCGAGTGTCTGGGTTGAGGGAGAAGAGCACTGACAGGTTGAAAATGACTTAATATCACAGCTAATTACATGCACGTGCAAGGCTTTCATGCCATATTTTGAAGTTATTTTTTTCTTTCTGAGCTGAACATAGCTTTTGCTGACAGTTTGTAAGGCAGGCGGTCTGCAAAACAACAATCACACGTATGGAGTTGAGAAGTCATTCGCAGGGCAGCCTCGCAGCGAGAGGAGTCAGAACTACAAAATGAACAGAAAAGGAAAAACAATAATGGCATTCAAGTTCCCTGAAGACATTTTCGTCACATTTTCCTGTCATGTGGGTGTGGGGGTGGGGGTTCACCTTTTGCTCTTTTTCTCTCTTTATCACTCTTCTTTCTCTTTTGTTCATTTCCTCCTTATGTTTCGTCCTCTCCTCCCTGCTCTTTTCATTTTCTCTTCTTTTTCCGAGCCACCCTCCTCCTGTCGTTGACAGCTCCAGTTAATTTAATGTCAGCTCTGCCAGGCTCGCCTCAGCGCTGTGAAACAGATCTGAGCGCAAGAAAGTGCGAGAGTGGAAGAAAAGACAGAGGCGAAAGGGGAGCAGGAAAATAAGAGATAAAAACTACTTCAAAACTTAAACTTACCAATAAATAGATAATGACGATCAAATAAAGAAGTCGTACTGTCAGAGCTGATACATGGGAGTTTGCCTTCCCACAATCCTTTGCCTCTTGCACGGGAGGCAATTACAATTTCACAGGTTGAAAATTAAAATTCCCTGTAGTGTGTGTTTGCGGGTGCCCGTGTGTGTGTGTGTGTGTGTATTCCATGAGATAGAGCAGGCTGTCAAAGTGATTTCAAGCTGTTTAAAGCCTAAGCTCGCAAAAAGGATCCTCGTGCAGCAAAGGGAGGAAAAGAATCTAAATCTCCTCTCCCCTCCTTTTTAAAAAGAAAACTAATTCCTTGAATATTAATTGCCTGGCTGGGTCTTGACGATCGGCTTATTTGTTTGTGATGAGGCTGCAAAAGAAAAGTACTCATAATCCCTGTCTCTTTCTCTCTCTCTCTCGCTTCTCATGCTGTCTACTGCTTGCATTAATCTCTCTTTCTGCTCTTTTCCTTTGCGCTCTCCAAATCTTTTTTCTCTTATTTATTTATTTTTTTTTACCCTTTCTCTATCTTCCTCTTTCTTGGAAAATGTTAGTTATTTGTATAATATTTTGCTCCTTAGATAAAACGATAAGCATTTTAGAGTTGGTGTCATCGGATATTGAAGTTCTAATATCTAATTTCTGGTCCTGCTTTATTTACATCCCTGAAGATTTATGGCCCATGTCAGGTTTCATTTTCAAGCCCCAGAGTGTAGCGTGATTTATTCCCATTATAATAGTATCTCCACTTTCCAGTCCCTCTTTCTGATTCCTTACAGCATTCTGTGCAGGCTACATGAGCTATATAATCTCTCTGAGTGTCTGTATCAGTCATCAGTGTTTATGGGGTATCACCCTTTATTCATCCAAGAAAGTCAATGGAGCACACACTGGGAACCACTAACTGCAGCTGCATCCACCCGGTGTTCTCTCAGCTGCTCTGCTGGGCCTGAAGTCTAGATTCCTTGCTCAAGGGCACTGTGGCTGGGAAAGAAGGAAGGAAGAAACCCCTAAAGGAATATTTAGCTTGATTTATGTGTGAGCTCTTTGATTGAATAGGAACCACTCCAGGAATTTAAAAGGTATGAGGTCAGCACTCGCTAAAGCAATACTTGAGTTAATCATGATTTCATGAAAAAGACATGAATGGTTTTGTCACACTCAAGTAAAAATATGATGAAAGAATTGCATTGTTTTTTTGTTTTTGTTTTTTTTGCATTCAGCAACTGATCGGAAGCAGTTGCTGTAACCAAACCTCCGGGCGACCAACCCTTTGAATGCAGGGCATCTGCACAGGTCGCCTGGTGGGAGGCAACCTGTCTCCAAATAATCACTGATTGATTACAATCCTTCTCAGACAGAATGGTGAAGCAAATAACTTCTGTCTAATGTATAGATGGAGACTGGCAACATGTTGCAGTCACTCTGAATCAGTCAGAGTAACTGAGCACAACTCCTCTGCAATGAGTCTCTTTCCATTAGGTCACTTAAGAGGTTGCTGAGTGGTTGCATCCTGGTTATAGTGCCTATATAAAAGCATGAATACTGGGCATCTTGAATCAACCGACCAGCTTTAACTACATCACTATTTCTGGAGGAATCTTTAAGTTTCTGCTTCAGATCTTGTAGGTTTTGGCCAGACTCTGTAAGTTTTTAGTGAATATCTGCGTATGTTGACAGCAGGATATTTGTGTTTTTCCAGACTAATCACAGTTAATCACTGTATCATCACAAACAGATTGTGTGTAATTGCAAACTGGACACCAATGAGTTAAAAACTGATAGCAAACTGATTGAATTTTATTGCCGTCTTGATGCACCAAAGTTGCTTTGAAGACAGCAACTAACTGAGCGGTTGAGGACCAGGTCCCCGTCTTCAAACCAACAATTTCAAAGGCAACAGAATCACAAATTCATTGCAAACGATGCCTTTTTTACTTTTACGCATCGTTTTCTCCCCGGTTTGTCCTCATGTCCACACTGAGACGGTGTTTTCACTCAACGAAAACGCAGTGTTTTGAAAACGCTCTCAAAAACGCGTACATTTGAAAACGGTGCTTTCGCGTCGCAGCATGGACAGCAAAAACGGAGACTTTTTTAAAGCAATGACACATTTTAGTCATGTGATGCAGTCAAGTGACCAATTAAACTAAGATAGCAGAGGGCATTATACAGCAGTTGTTTTGTTTGCTCTCAATTTTGACATCCCTATCAAAGATTAATAGTTTGTACATGCTTCAGATAGCTTTTCTTCAAATTCTTTAATTCTCACTTGCCTTTGCAACTTTGTACCTTTGTGTTACTCGCAGCAACAACTCCACCTCATTGTTAGTCCATTTAAAAAACTCTGTGCTTTTCCTCGACATTTTGACATTTTGCCGCGACGTTTCAAAGAGCCGGAAAGTAAATAAACGGCAGGCAGTGATGAGGCAGGCCAAATCGTCTTGCGTTTCACGCAAGATCATAGAGTTTGAAGCATCTTTTTATGTGACAGATAAATTTTGTCATCCATAGCGATAAACAGCACATGGATGTGTGTGATAGGTTTTCTGTGCATGTGCAGAGGTCCAGACAAACCACAAACTCAAACTAATTCACTTCCTCTTCTCCTGGCCTCCGGCTGTTTGCTGCTGCCTCTGCACATGCACAGAACTATCTGACTCTAACTGCAAAGTTTACTCTTAAATTAAGTTTCAGCTTGAGCAGATGTGTTATTGTGCACTGACATGAATTTCCATTTTCACTTTATACACATCCATACCACCTCTTTCACTTCACATTGTAGCTGAATGCAAAGAACACATTCTAGCGGCCCAGGGTGCAACTGTAGGGCAGAATTCACACTTTGTCACTGTTGTGGAGATAAGACGAGCCAAACCTGTTACAAAGCGAACAGGTTTTCTCTCTGCAGGGGCAGATAGAAATCCCAGAGCAGCTGGGAGCAGAGTGATTACAGGCTGCTTTGAGCAGCAAGCAGAAATTACTGTGGCTCCTCTCCACTCACATACTCTTTTCGTTTTATGTAGACTTGGGACTTGAGCAAGGTTGACTAGGTCACACCTTTTGGCAGAGCTCTGCTCATTCATTTTCAACTACATTTATTTAGCTGTACTCAAGATCTAAAACAGTTTAAGTCCTCTTCTCTAGCCTGTAGGGCTTTTTTTTAGCAGAGTGGATGTTACACCGGTGGATTTAGGAAGGGCCTTTTGAAGGACATTCTCAAAAACCTGCTGCAGTGAGATGAAAAGACAAACTTTTTTTTCTCTTTCTTTTCCTTTTTTTAGAGTTCAGCACCAGACACAAAATCTGTAGCACAAACTTTTTGACTTTGGAAAATTAATGATGGTGACTCGGTTTCCCCTTCTTATTTTACCATTTAAATAAACTCACACCTCCTCTTGATTTTGTTGATTGTGTTTTCTTATGTGGTTCTAACAACTCTCTCTCATGAAAAAGCTCGCAGTATGATTGTCAACTGATCATTTATTTACATTTTTCCATCTGCTACACCAGCCTCGCTTATGGGAGTAGTTATTGCTTTCAGATGCATTAGTAAGCAAATCAGATTTCTTTTTCAGGTCTCGGTGAAACATTTTTTTTAATAGCTAAAACATTAGCAGGAACATGATTTTAAACCCTGGTGTAGCTTCCAGAGGAAACTGAAAGACTATTGAATAATATAACATGCTGACTTATTACTTAGGAAATTGCAGTGCTTGTGGTGAATGACTTCTTGCAGGGTGTTAATGTAAAAACCCAGCAGAGCAGGGCTCACACTTTGCAAAAGACAACCTTATGGAAAACATATTTTACTCAGCATGGGATGATGCAAAACAGCCCCCCCCCCCCCCCCCCCCCGTCCCTCACCATAGTTGATTAATATTGCTAAATATTAATATAATATTAGATGCTGCTCGATTAATAATGCCAAATCTTGCTGACCTGTGCTTTCTGATTTTATGCTTCCTGCACTACATGGCTTTGTGTATATGCACGTGTGTGTGTCTGTGTGTGTGTGTGTGTGTGCGTGTGTGTTGAAGGCATTAAAGTGTGAACGCATTTCGAAATTGCTCTTAAATTGCCCACGGGACAGGTTTGGTGAATATATGCCTTGCAGAGCTGATGGAAGGAGGACTACTCATCCATGGTGGAAACACTTGCGTAGGTAAACATAAAATAATTTTTTATGTATAGATATACACAGACATACTCTGCTTTCCCCCACCATTCCAGCCACACTGATCAGTCTCTTCTGATCCTCCTCCTTACCCTCTTCTTTTTGATGCTCATAACTTGCTTCTTCTTTCCCCTCCTCCTTTCTTTCTCCCATTGCTGTGAAAGACGAGAACCTGATTTCTTCCACTAACCCCCCCCCCCTTTATCAGTCTCCCTACCCAGTCAGGTTTAATCCTGTTAGTTTTGGTGGATATATGGGGTCCTGCTCACTCTGACTATTCCAGTGAGACATTCCCCAAAGAGCGACCGTAGAGATTCAGTTGCACACTCAGTTTAAAACTACTTCTGTAGGGAAAAGTGTTCACGCAGAATACATTTATATGCAGATGGATTCGCCTGCTTTTACCAGAAAGTGTTTTAAATAAGGAATTACTGAAGTGATAATGTAACAATTAAAAAAATATATATACACATTATATAGTACAGATTTTGGACTGTATGTGGTGACTCTTGGTGTTTACTTTTATGCATGAAACGCCTGAAAACCATGAAGATTTGCACAGTCTCGCATTATCCTGAAATTACTTTAAAGTTGCAGTATGTAAAATCTCACCACTAGATGTCAGTAGACTGCAGATTCTAGTCAACTGAATTGTTAGCACGAACAGAATTAGAGCTCAAAAGCATAAAATTTACACTTTAACCCATAATGGCTGTGGCCAGCCAGTTTGTTTCTACTACTGTAAAAAAGAACCCCCCACCCCCACCACGCAAAAAAACAAAACCAAAAACCAAACCAAAACATTGTATATTTTAAGATATTTGACTAATATAAACACTCCAAATTTTTTAATTGATTTGTTAAATATTTGGCAGCCCCCTCCAAACGCTGGCCGCTATTCATCTGTAGTCAGCGTAGGCTGTCTGTGTGCTCTTTACCTCAGCTATCAATAGGCCAGGTGAGAACTGCTGTCTATTAACTCTGGATGAGGCTGTAAAACTTTGTGAAAGAAGCCCAGTATGAGATAAGTGATAGTGACACTGAGGTTAGTTGTTGAGAATGTCCTGGACTTTTCTATCAGTAGCTTTTGTTAGCCTCTGTTAGCTGTTGTTAGCCTCTGTTAGCTTTTGTTAGCCTCTGTTAGCTTTGTTAGCCTCTGTTAGCTGTTGTTAGCCTCTGTTAGCTGCTGTTATCCTCTGTTAGCTGCTGTTGGCCGGTGTAAGTGAAACATTCTTTAAAATGAATCTAACATTGTTGGACAGTGAATTTGCTCTCATATGATGGTGTATCGGGAGAAAAGTGTGATTTTGAAGGACACACAAAGCTATCATTAGCTGCCACAATTTTTGCTTAACAGCTGTTGTTGTTTAGCCGACAGCTGTCTGGAGATGGGGGGGTCACACTTCTAATCTGCTGACAATAATATCAGGAATAAATAAACATGTTGTCTTGCATTAAAGGCCTGAATTCAGTTCATGACACATAAACAAACTCCATATGTTGAGTCTAAAGGTTCAGACAAGAATTGAAATTTGCCTCATTGGTACACAAATGCCTACAGGTTCTTTTCTCCTTCGCCTTTTGTGTACTACGTATGTGGCTGGTCTCTAGCCACAAACATATAATATGATTAGGCAGAATGGCAATATCCATCTTGACCACTGTATTCAACATGGTAGAGTAACATGGTGTCTTCCACAATACCAGAGCCAGCTCCTGCGTATTTTTAATGGATTAAATCTAAGGTTATTAGAACGCATTATTTTGTTATAAAACATAATTAAACACTAATCAGTGTATATTTATAAGAATAATATTTGTTTTTCCAAGTAAATAAACTTAAAAATAATAGCCTGTATCTTCAATTCCAGTACTCTCCAGCAATTTCTTTTAAATGCTTGCAAATGAAATAATCATAAGATTACAGTTTCCTTCTTGCCAGTTCACATGATTTCACATGACCTTGTAAAGAACAATTCAGCGACTTCCCCCTGTTTTTTCTTAAGTATTGGTAGCTGGAGCAAAACACAGATGTGGACTGGAGACATTTTCATATTTTCCCGCTGAAATGCAAAGATGTGTCTTTTTTCTCTTAGATTACTACAGCATACCAAACCCATAACACTAGATTTTGTTTGTTTCATAACCCACTAACATTTGAGGGTGCACACAGTGATAGGACTGTGGACATGATTTAAAAATAACATTTTAAACAGCAGTGGAAAGCTTTTTACAATAATAGACAGTGTTGGCCCGTACTTCTGTCTGCTCTCTGCAGCAGGTGATGAGAGACTCTTTGGGGTACAATAGCCTTTGGGAATATATTCTATGAAATAAATTCAGTTTACCTAGAAAATCCTTGTCTTATATTGCCACACTTACCCTTACACTGATAAGTTATTATATGCAACTGGTTATATGCAGGCAGTTATTAACTCAACACTTGAGATTGTATTTACTACATATGAAAAAGTGCACAAAAGAGCAGGTGTATTAGCAGAAGAGTGTCTTATTTTACAGAGCAGGCTATAATATTAGAAAAGAAAATAGAGAGTAAAAAGATCATTCTAGATAAATGTAACACAAGTCCTTCAGCCAAAGCAGCATGTGAGTGCGTGTGACTGAAAGTAAAAAAGCTCTACAGAATGAATTTTCGTGTGCTTCAAGTGATCAGCAAGAGTATAAAAACACTATATAAATAAATCTCTGTATAGCCATGAAGGGAGTTATACAAAATACCAAACGTGTAAGTAACTTTCCTATATCCAGCTCTAATGGCTATAACTTTTTATTCCTTTAAGGTTAAAATGAAGGTATTTCTGTGATGTTTAAGACAACTTTAGTCATATTCTCTCAGCTGCAAAACCAGGCAGTCTGAGAGCAAGTAAAGAGCAAATAGAAAAATAGAATTCAAACTGGTAAGCAGGCATACTTGCAAATTTTTATAAGGGTCAACAAGTACGAGGCTTTGGAGCCCTTAGGATTTCTTCACTATATTAACACAGCGAGCAACAAAATTGGTTTAAAATTGCTTGCAGCAAGCTGGGGAAAAAAGAGCAAGGAATTAAGCTGGTCTTAAAAATCTCTGTTTCTTATTACGGAGGGGCAAAACTTTCAGTCTACTAATACCCTCTCACTATGTGTGCATCAGCACTATTTACCATATTGATTTAAAAAGCGAACCACCTGCATGGACCTGAAAACCCAAGGTTGAACTTGAAGCTACCCCACTAAGCTCCAAGTATTACATCATGGCACAGGCCTGTGGTGGGGAAAAAGGAAAGGCTGATCGGTTTTCTAAAAATAAACAAATTGTTACTTACAGAGCTGATCATTCATTAAACTATCAGCCTACAGCTGAGGAAAACAAAATGTTTTACTGACAATGAGAAAAAAGCCAGTTGACGATGTCCCATTCCTCTGGAGATCATTTTTAAGTGTTGTCGTTTATCACCAGCACTTTGCATTATTTTTAGCACTTCGTTGAGATTTTGTCATGAACTGAGATCTGTACTACAAAACAGGTTTCTGGACTTTGTGAGGTAACTTTTATCATTTCACTCTGGTTCTACATTTACCAGGATACATCACCATAGTAACCTACACCCGAAACCTAATCTGCTCTGAAGAAAGCTATTTGAGATAACAGTCTAGCGTTCATGAAACAGCTGCTTACTGACCAACCAGTTCTGCTGAAATCTGTATCACCATTCCTAGAAGATCCTACTGAACTCAGTGTGTGGATAATAAGGGGAGTTTCCAGGAGTCTCTCTAGGGGTCTAGTTTCTAGATGCCATCTAAACCCTTTAGCCTTCCCTGATGAGCAACAATAATATTGTACAGACTGTCTTTTCCTGCTGGCCTCTTTTTAAAGTCATTTCATTGCTTTTTGGTGTTTGACATAATCAACAAACAGACACCACTGAAGCTGCCCGCTTACCTGTTTGCCAGACCGTTCAACAAGCCCCATAATAATAAACAGAGTTGTCAAAAGTACAGACATTCTGCACTTAAGTAGAAGTAAAAATACTACTGTTGAAAATACTCCAGTAAAAGTTGAAGAACTAATTAAATTTCTTTACTCAAGTAAAAGCAAAAAAGTACAGGCTATGAAATGTACTCAAAGTAAGAAAGTAAAAAGTAGCTCTTTGTGGGGATCTTTCTATTTTTGTGCAAATCTAACTGAACCTTGTGCTTTATTAACATAATGATAAAATAATATCAGTAGATTTTTATAAGGAGCTCCAGTAGATTTTCTTAGTGTACAGGCTGTGATCAGCCGACCTGCTGCTTTGGATGTACACAACTGAAATCAACCAGATGTCAGCAGATGTTTAATGAGTTGTCCTGGCTGATTTCATCCTCTACACCAGCGGTCCCCAACCTTTTTTGCGCCACGGACCGGTTTATGCCCGACAATATTTTCACGGACCGGCCTTTAAGGTGTCGCGGAAAAATACAACAAAATAAAACTAGTACCGCTACTGAAAAATAGAAGAGTTATTCATAACACACGTGAAAAGACCCAGGAAAACTGAGTTAACGATAAAAATGATAACAAAATAACGCTGAAAAACGATAAAAATCCTGAAAACCACACATTTCACACCTGAGCCTCAACTCTCGTGGCCCGGTACCAAACGACTCACGGACCGGTACCTGCCCGAGGCCCGGGGGTTGGGGACCGCTGCTCTACACTAACAGCACACTGTTTAGGTTTGACCTAATTTGACTGTTTATATTAACTTCATATGGCCACTGTGCACCAGTCACACTCTGTTATTTACTTTACATCCATCACAGTAGAGCAAACTAACCTGTTTATCCTGCTTTAACCTGCAGAGGATTTTCATGCAACCTTTAAATAACACAGTTAGTCTACCTCGGTTTGTTTTGCACCATGTTTCACAATATAAAAAACATAATGTCACGTGTTCAGACCCAATACCTGATTTAAACTTGCATGTAAGCTTCAAATTTGCAGTTTATCAAATCCCACTGAGCAGTCCTGACCTTTAAATCTAACCTCTCTTCTTCCTGTCCTGTCCTGTCTTTCTTATCTTTCTCCATCTCTGAGTGAAAATAGCTCTCTTTCTTTTCTCTGTTGCTTTTTGCCTGCATTGTGTGTTAATTTCCAATTTTAACTTGTACTAGAGTGATGGCAAGAGAAATGTGGCACGGACATGTATGGCTGCCAGTGGAGACGGGTCACTCGTGTTTACTGATGATGTGGCTGCTGATAGAAGGGATTTTGAAATGTGCAGGGCTGTTCTCTCTGCTCAGATTTAGAGAAATGCTGCAAAAATGACCCGATGAGGGTTCACAGTACTATCGGAAAATGACCCAAAAGCTCACTGCCAAAAAGTTTTTCAAGGCAGTGAAATGGGATATTCTGTGATGGCCAATTCACTGACCCGAGGTGAAAGTCTCTACTCTTTAATTACATCTTGATTATTTGATGTAAAATAAATCAATCAAGTGTAGAGAGCTAATCTTGCAAAACAAAAGAAAACAAAACAAAATATGTCTTTGTCCAAATACTTATGGACCTGACTATATACACCATGCCAGTACATTTAAGAGCTGAAGCAATCCTTATACCTTAAATCCTAATTTTAATGTTAAAGAAACACTCTAGCTTTAATGATACTTCACCTACTTATTTATGTTGCCCTTCTTTAACCTCTTAAGCCCCAACGCCCCCTGATACGGGGGCAAAAGGCAGGAGATCAGGTAGGCTTGGGGCTTAAGAGGTTAAGTGTTTCTGCCTTTCCTTCTCTCTCACCTATCCTATTCTCTATTTTGCAGTGGCTCACAATTTTATGTCTCATGGATCAACAACAGAGGTCACTCTTTGCGTATGTGTGTGTAGGTGTATGTGAGCAAGTGCACATTTTGATTAAGGCCTTGTCTGCAGGCCCCCCTCTTATTTTAATTAAAGAGCAGATGCACCACCCTTGTCCCGTCTGCTGTCCTCTTTTGTACGTGCATGTGTGCGCGCATGCCCGCTTGTCTTATTTTGACCCAGCTTGCCCTCACCATGTGCCACTTTTGAGCCATGGTCTACCCAAGACTGTTGGTGCCATCCACTTAGAAGATAAATTAGTAGGCAGGAGGGAAAAAGGGAAGATCTACACACAACCAGCTATTCAAATAGGTTAATAGCTCTTCATTAAGTGCAAAGTTTAACCACGTTTTAACAAGGTATGAAAAGAAAGGAAACACACCCTTTCTTACTTTGTCACACCCCTTTGACGGGCTGATTGGAGGTTTTACAGACTTGGTTTTAAGGTTAGAGTTAGAATTAAGCAAGAGTTGGGAATGTATTAGGCAATGTCCTCACAAAGATAGCATCGGTGTGCATTTTCTTGTGTGTGTGTGTGTGTGTGTGTGCGCGCGCAGGGACAGAGAAAGGGAGAGCTGGATAGAGCCCAGATTTCACAGACAGTAGGAGAGCTAATTCTCAGCAGTTGCCTCCTATTGCATCAGCTGACAGTCAACAGATGGAATCAGCTACCGAACCCACTAATAACTTTATTGAACAATGTGTTGGACACAGACACACAAAACAGATGTTTGTTTATTGAAAGCTAAAAAGAAAGTCTCAAGAGGATTAATAGCTATCAATCTGTATTATATGTCTTCTATTACCACTGTATTACCACTGTCTCTTTATATCCGCCACCAATTAGTTTTTGACATAAGCACATATTTTACCATATGTTGTATAAGGCTTTGACCACCATAACCCACATCTGTTATTAACCATTAACGATAAAAAAATATCCAAGATTAATATCCTGGCTTTGATAGTGGAATATAAAGAGAGTCACACAAAGTGCATAATTGTCCTGACCACATGTGATTATGGGTTGTAAGTCATAATATAATATAAAGGTTGCCTCAAAGTGCTTTAGATTATAAGGTGAAGGCTCCACAGTATTAGAAAGAAACCACAACAATCAGATTAGCCGCTATGAGCACACACAAGGCAACAGTGGGAAGGAAAAACTCCCCTTTTAACAGGAAGTAACCTGGAAGGAAAGAGACGAGAACAGAGGGAGCTCAGACAAAAGACACACTATGGGAGAACAAGTCAGAGTTCAACAGTTACATATGATCAATATAAACCTTTCATAGCTGCAAACTATTCTATGTGAAACAGTGCAAATTAATTTTTCGAGCAAATTTACATTTAAAAACTATAGCCATGAATGAGACTTTTGCATTGACCTAGGGTTACGCTTTGTAACCTCGGTGTTTCTTTTTCCTTATCGCAGTAATTAAGGTCTGCTTCTTTTTTGTGTTTCGACACTCTCTGACTTGTAAAAAAAGATACATTCCAGTGCTTTTGGTTTTTTTTGTTAAGAAATACTACACGTTTTCACCGTTTCTGGTCTGATGAAAACAGTAATACATTACCTTACAAATATTCTTAACAGAAGCTCTTTGACAGGCAAAACAGCTTTATTAGGAAAGTTCAGGGTGCAGCTCCCTGCAAACTTACTGAGTCAAGGCTGCCTCTTCTTGCTTCCTTCTATTCATACGGTCTTTCAATGTGCCATTTATCTCCTGCTACGAACATTTTAATTTCTGTGTTGTGTCAGAAACAGAGAATGAATAGAATAAATGGCACTGGTTTTTCAAATGCGTGTGTTTGCCTAAGAGTCTATTGGGTGATGGAGAGAGCAGCGTGGTAATTGAAATCTTGTTTCGGTACGTCAAGACCTTTTTTTTTTTTTTTTTTTTTTTTTTTTTACAAATGTGCTGCATTTTGCCCACAGTCTCTCTCAGTCCCTCGCTCTCTTCCTCTCTCCCCCTCTCCCCCCCTCTCTCTGCCGTGTTGCTACCCAGAGATTTGGCAAGTCACTCAACTTAGGATCCGTGTGTGTTGCCAGGGCATTACAACATCTCTAATTCCCTCAGCCAACCCAATCACAGTAATGAATATCACTCTTTTTTCCCCAGTAGTTTTTCATAAAACACAGGCGTAGTGGGTCGCAAACAAGTAATGATTTTAGTAAACCAGATGTAAAGTTTTTCGGTAATCTCTGAAGATGGAGGACAGTTATGATTCATTCTTTTCTTTTTTTTTTATGGCAGGTATAAAGATATTAAGTTAATCATTTTGTTTTCTGTATAAGCTCTAATCTCAGTCTCTCACACACACACACACACACACATTGCGGTGTAAATACTCCCACCCTCCTCCCTGCTCCTTTCTGCTCTTTCTCCTCTTTCTCCTATGGATCTTTTGATGTCTGCTGTGCTGTGGATCAATGGGCTGACTTTCTTCTCCGCTGGACTCTACACACATCTGTTGTCGAAGCAGGCCAGTGGCAGGTCTGCCGGGAATGCACGCATTCACACACACACACACATACAGGCACACAGAAGATGCTGACTGGAAACTACATTGTGATATATTGACAAGATAGGATTCTGCTGAAAGAGCCCTGACCTCCTGAAAACCAATATGACTCTCAGATTGACCTCGGGGGAAGAGATTTGATTTGATTTATTGACATTCTGACTTTGAGAAATTATTTGTTTGTACAATGTTACCAAAATAGCATAAGTGTATACATATATGTTGAAATGACTAAAACCTACTGCTTATTTGAGAGTTACAAATATCTTTAATATTCAGTGTATCAGTGTTTAAGTACTTGCTTCTCATTAAGTGAAAGTCTTGTGAGTTAATATATTGTGCCCTGTGTGAGAGCTAATTGTTTGTTATAATGAGTGCTACTTAACATGCACTTTTCATGCTAAATATTATATAGGCTATACAGTAAATATACAGATTAGAAGTCATTTGGTAATGATTTTAATTGGGCCTGCTACTACAAAGCAAATTGTAAACATCCTCTTCGTACGTGTGTTTAATAAACGATATATAAAGCATATATGGTAAAACGTGAGATAAACAGGTGCATAAAGGCACAGTTCTGAATTATTTGTACGAATGCATGTGGGCATAATTTTGGCATGCAGCTGAAACTGGTATTTCTGTCTGTGTTGTGTTGGCAGTGAAAATGACTGCTTGCCTTTTCTTTCTTTTCTGTATTTCAGAGGTTGCATAACAAATTGTTTCAACAGCTATGCAACCATTACAGAATCCCCTGCTTTGAGTGGCCTGCCCGCAGGCTCCCAGACTGTGCAGCCCAAGAAAATTGGATATAAAATGTGCTTTTGGACCCTCTAACCACATTACTGAGTTGAATCATAAGCATAGAGAGTGCCTCTGATATTCACAGAAGTATATTTGACAATATTGTTACAGAGCTTGTTATTCAGCCAAGCGAATAATGGAGCTGCTTTTGGGTACACTGTTATTTGAAAACTGAAGCAGTTTGGTCTTTGGCAGAGGAAGGCGCTCATTACTGCACCGCTGGCAGTCAGTCACACCTTGGACATGAATATTTCTTTTGATTCCATGATACACACATTACATTAGCCGTCAAAAAAGATGCAATTGAGGAAAAAAAATATTGCCTGCAAACCAGCATGGGATACAATATTTGTAAATATGACAGAGAACAAACGGTGAACACATAATATTCATTACAGCAACCGCTTTGATCCGTGCTTCACTGCCTGATTTGTTTAGCAGAAAAGTGCAAAACCGTGGATTTTCTTTTAGGTCCTTTCATTAATAACTTGTGTTTTTCTGCTTTGGTTAACTTTAAAGACGAAGCTCTCGAGCAAAACTTCCTGCACCTGCTCTTTTTTCCTTTTTAAAGCAAGTAATTTATGAGTAGAAATCTGCAAAATGTCTTTGTCTTTGTTCATACTTCTGTAATGCCAATCAGGTGACTGTTAATCCAGTGGCAAATGCCGGCTGGGCAGATGTTTGGTTTTGCAGATGATCTGTTTGGTAAGAACATGTATGGTAAGTTTAAAAGTGTGTTTACCCAGCGAAATCAGCATTCAGAGCCACACCGAGGAGACCGTTTGAATTTCGAAAGCATCAAGGGAGTGGAAGTACGCGATAAGCCTCTCCATATTTGAAGATTCACTTGTTTATTTGACGACGCCTGCATGGAAGATTGCATGCTACACAGAGTTTGCGTGACTGACTACCAATTGGCAAACAACATGGCAGTCTTTGTCTTAGGAGCCTTCATAGTAAGAGGAATTTGGGGGGCTATCACGTAGGGTTGCATATAATTGTACCTAAGATAGATAGCTGTTATTAACATTAGACAATGTGTTATAGAACAGATACCAACACATTGTCTCTTTTTTTGCCTTTCATAGTCACTTGACGATTTGGAACATATTTCAAAAATATGTGACATAACTACATAGTACAATATGTTTTTTGCCATTATTTGAACTGGTTTGACATTATTCAGTAGGAAGCTCTGAATAGGTCATGTTTGTCTAAAGTTTGATAGACAAGTGCAAACAGCTGTTTTCTTTTTCATCCTCTCCCCTCTTACGTACTCCTTTAGAAAGTGCTGTTGGTCTTTTAATTACCACTTTCATTTGAGGTGAAAATAGAATTTAAAAAATGACACAATTTGTACTTTTTGATGTGATACATCTGGTTCCACTTTTTTGTCAGTGATATCCCTTTCAAACATTGACATTCAGCCCTGTTAAATTTGCTGAATGAATGAGATCGTTCCCTTTTTTTTCCCATTGTGCTACATTTTTGGACTTTATTCGTGTCTGTTAGCTGAGAAAACCAGGACTAATTTTTTATGTGCCAAATGTCATTCAGAAAACCTCTAAAAACATAGTTGCCCTTGATCAGAGCAACAATAACCCGCAGAAAGACTAAGAAAACTGCAAAGGGGAGCGAGACATTAATATTACCAGAAGGTTACATTTATGCGAATTTGAGGACAATAATTCCTGCAGCTGCAGCGAGTGAACTAATGCATGCGGTCTGACCACTGACTGTCAAAACCTCAAAAAGCATTTTGCTTGATTAAAGCAGGTAAGTGAAGGGGGAAAATACTTCAAAGTGTTGTGGATGTCATATTTGTTAAAGACTTAAAAGTTGTGCATGTGAAAGATATTGTGTCCTGCTAATGCCAAGAATGCTCACACATTTGCGTCAGAGTGGGTGATCAAATTTGATGTCTTGCCTGAGAAACCTCAAAGCAGTTGTTTTGCAAAATGATATTCATGAAAAGCAGTGGAAAGCCAGAGTTGCACTTGATCAGAGTAATAATGACCCTGCAGGCAGAGCAGAGCAATTAAAGGAGAGTCCAGGGGAGAGATGAGAACTATTAACAGCCACAGAGGACCTTCTCTCTCCCCATTTCTGTCTTACTCCCACTGAACCGAGGCTAGCAAAGCTATACACTGATGAAAAAATTGCTGGAGAAACTGAAAAAGCACTAATTAAAGAGGGGGGTGGTTGGGGTGGGGACTAAAGAGGGGAAAGAGATGAAGATCCTCTGTGCTTCAGAGGCATTTCCTGTCCAATTTAATATGTTGCATCAGTTATTTTTGAACTGCTGTTTCTTGCATACAATTTTACATTCACACAGGCTTCTCTGCCTGACCCCAGTCCAAGTCACGCACACTACAGTGGAATAGGAAACTTGGCAGGAATATGACTGTGTAGGATGTTCTCAAATGCCTCGTAGTCACTGGTATAATGACCATGGCTACCATGTTTCTGTAAGCTAATATCTTATTACGATTAATTAGTGGATTTCTCGCTGCTGAGAAAATACCAATTAATCGTTTTATTTGGCTTAAATTTGTCTTTTCTTGCTTGTTTAAAAAATGAGAGACTGCGTTGGCCACTGTGATAAACACAGTAGTCATTTCAACATTAAAACTCCTTTTTGGCTTTGACGGTAAGAAGCCTGACGGTAAATCTGTTTAAAGGAAAAAAAGCAAAGTGAATGAATGAATGTTGATGATGTTTATACATCATCTTTACAACTATTACTATGTGCTACATTGACATGAGTGCACTGCACAGTCCTATAATGCATATGTACATTTGGTGCATTTATATATTTCTGCTTAATTCATAAAACACATATTACAAATGCTGACGTACTGTTTTTACCGTAGTGTATTTCCAGCCTACCGCTGGACAGTGTAATGGTACGCCTACACACCTTTGGAGCGGGAGTCGTAAGTTCAATTCCCACCCGGTATCCAGTAAGGCTCCTGGCTAGACCCCCCATGCTAAAGCCAAGCCCTGGAATGGCGCAGCCTGTCCGCATCTCGGGCACAAAGCATTTCACTACATGTTGTACTATGTATGATTGTGTATGTTACAAATAAAGGCTGTTGTAGTATATTACTATACATTTTATTATATACTTAAAGTCACAGTGTCCTGCTATACTTATGAACAACAACAAAAAAAACTTGTTTAAAAATCGTTTTTTCTTGTATTTGTACCCTGGCCTTGGGCATTGCACTGTATATGGATTTTTAAAAAATGTCTGTTTGTTCTCCTCTGCTTACTGGATTTGATTTATAGTTTTTCATAAAGCGTGTTGTACCAGCTAGGTTTGTGTCCTGTCTTAAGAAAAATGATGATATTCTGTTTTTCTCCTCTCTTCCCGTTTTACCTGCTGACTTCTGCAGAGAGATCTATAGCTCAGTTCATTGACAAACAAGTTCAATAAACAATATATAAATAATATATATATAACACCAATGTTTAATCTTGAATCTAATCATGAAATAATTATCAAATAATTTGTATTATGACAAAAATACATATGAAATCCCCAAATGCAGAACAATAATAATTTAGTGTTCTACCCAGTAGCAAAGCAGCTGGTGTGCTTACCACATGATTATTGATGCCCCGGGCAGCAAGTCCCTGGTTGGATTCCTGGCTGGCCAGTTCATTCACTGCATGTCAGTTCTCTCATGTATATTTTCTGTTTCTTTCCACTACTCCTGCTAATAAAAATGCTCACGAACAAATCTTTAACAAATGAATTCACCTCTATGGTATCATATTTTAAGAACACAACATTATTTTGTGTTTGAATATTTTTTCAAAGTATACCATTCTTCATTTTACTAAACAAATGCTAGTGTGTTACAGTTATATGAAGGAAATACTAACAACAATACCAAGGAGGACCCTAACATTGCATTAGAATTCCTGTTGTGGGTCCTGTTTCCGGGTAGAAAGCAACCACTCCCTCTAATACAAATTTCCAACAGTGGTTCCACAGCTCGGTGCAGTTAACTCAGGAAGCAGAATAAGGTGTGAAACAGGTTACCTTAACAGGGTCAAACACCAGCTCTATTTAAAATGTCACTGATACGTTCAGGACATATTCCAAGAGTGCGTGTTTGCGTGGCTTGGCTCCTGAACAACCGTGGCAGTGGTAGAGATGAGCTTTTGTGGCCTAGCCTTAAAGTCACATTTAATTGGTGTATTCCCACAAGTAAATAAAAAGGTGACATTTTCTCTTTGGTGCCTTGAATGGAATGCTAAAAACCTACGGGCCGAGGTCCCTGAAATGTCAAGGAGGAATAATTTCCATCACATACTATGTCAGCTTTTGTACCTTGGCCCTGTTCTGCTTTGGGAGACTTGAAAAGGTCATCAACACGTTTGAGTTATTTTATGTCAACATTTGGCTGGGAATCAATGACATCTCTGCGTGATCAAAGATAAGTAGGCCATTGCTAAATTTTGTCCCGTGCTTCTACTTTTCTATTTGATACAGCGATACATTAAGGCTTAGATGTCAGATTTCTACCTCCTCCTTGCATCATCCCTGCTTAGGTGGTTTTCTCTGTGTTGCACACACTCACAGGAACACACACTAACACACAGTATCTACAGACTGAAAGCCCCCCCTGGCACAGTAAACAACTTTAAGCGCCCTGGAAAACAAACAGATAAAAGCACGCCTTTGACATGAAAACATGACAATTTTCCCCTAAGAACCTCTCAGAAAAATAAAATCCTGAGAGAGAGATAAAGGCTTTGCTGACAAGAACAGACACCATTGACTGAATCCATGTTATTTTATCATCTGGCATAGCTCTGTGGCCGGCTTTAGGCCAGTATGCGGCGAATTACCTGCTGCAACATCAAAACATTCTCATGTAACCATTCAGCTATTCTAGGCCTCAAAGCGTCTTAACAGAAGAAGCGCGTTTGTCCATTGGCTTACAGTGAAATGATTTCGGAAACCAACGCGGCAAAATCTTTAAACTATTCCCTCTTCCTCCCTTCGTTTGTCTCACTCACTCCCTCCGTCCCTCTCTCTGCATTTAATGGCACATTAGGCAATGCTAATCAAATCCAGAGTGATCAGGTTTGATGCATTCATTGACAAGGATTTGTCAGCGCTCTCAAAAAAAGGACTTAGCATTCATAATAGCACAGAAACACCTCTCCCCCTAAACCCTTCCTTGTTTTAGGATTTATGACTTACAGATATGTAGGCTGAAACCTAAAACGGAGGTTTTCCTCAACCTTTGATGTCAGTGTTGTGGAGGTTGATAATCTATGTGGGTTGCAGCAGTTTACTTGGGTAATAGTATGTGCATGAACTACACCAATCCCCTTACAAAATGCAAGAGCTGACTAGCCAGTGTATTCCATCACATGATAGACTCATCAACACAATTTGGACTTTGATTTGGACAATAAAATACAGGGTGTAGGATTAGGATGTAACTGTCAATGGGAAAATTCTTGGACTAAAACAAGAGATTAAGAAAAAAAGGAGCGATCATGAAACTCGGTAAAGCAAACGTGTCTTTGTAAGCGCCTCGCAGCACATGCAAATGTTCATTTTTATCCCAAACACCACCAAACTGTGGGATTACAAAAAAATAAATAGATACTTGGTAGAGGATTTTTAGGAAAACAGTTGCAAAGATGCAACCAACTCAAGGCTAAGTCAAACAAACCAATTAGAGAAGCCTCCTCAGCGGTGCCTGATATTTAAAAGTAATAAACAATCAGGCAGATAGACAGCCCCCAAAATTAGACACACACACTAGAGGTCTATTATCTCATCTCATATTTAACAAGCAAGTGCTTGATTAACAAACAAGGAGCTTAACAAGCTCTGATTGTTTAACGATGAGTTGCATTAGGGGAATGATTTTAACGTGGATGATTTTATTCCAAACTGATGGCGATGATTTGGATGCCTTCTACGGGCCGCCGTGACATTTGCAGTAATGAAAGGTGCACTGTTTTAAAGTTTTATAATCCCACGTCAAGACAAAAATCATTTTACTCAAAGACTAACGCAGCAGCGGCAAACTCAAGCAGGAGTGTTTCAAAAGACTTTTGTCAGATTTTTTTCCCTTTAAAACCTGAACCATAAAAAAATTTGCTACATTAGCCATATTTTTGCAATGGCTAATGCATTGCAAAAATGCAGATGATAAAATAACATGGATTCAGTCAATGGTGTCTGTTCTTGTCAGCATTCCAAATGGATGGATGGACATTTTCAATGGTCATTGAAAATGTCCATCCATCCATTCGCTTCCACTTACCCTTTTCAGGGTCGCGGGGGGTGCTGGAGCCTATCCCAGCTGTCATAGGGCAAGAGGCGGGGTACACCCTGGACAGGTCGCCAGTCTGTCGCAGGGCTATCATTAAAATTGTGTCGTGCAATTTATATAATTTTTTGAGGGTAAAAAAAGTCACGCTGATGATGTAGAAGTCTCAAGAACTCACAAAAACACATGTATCAAACACAATACATGTGGCTTTAAAGGGTTATAAATGATTTTGGAGAACATTTGCGCATATGCAAATCTAAAATACTCTAAATTTAACTTTAATAAGTTGAAGCCTTGGGTGAAAAGTGAGGACAATTAATCGCAGTATTTTCACCCAGCAACATTTTGCTGATCACACTGTTGCAGGTGGTTTAATTTATTCCCCCCGTACACTTATTCACACACAGCGTGTGGGTTAGCACATTGAACCATGCTGGAGCTTTAGATGTGTTGTAGATGGCATATGTTATGAGGTGGGGCAATGCAGTTAAAGCAGCAAAGAGAATAGCACACACACATATGTACTGCCTGATGAATATGAAGTGGGATCTCCACCTAAAGCAAACTGCTACAGCTGACATAAACTGAGCATGAAGACTCCAGTAGAGGCTTGCACTGAAGGCTAGCTTCTGAAGCTCCCCCATATTCTTTTCTTCTTTTGTTCAGCTGTTTGCCATCAAACAGACCACTGACTGATGCGATGGACACAAAGAAATGGATGCCTTAAGGCATGTCAACCACTCGTCTCCTTCATGAGTGTCAGCCATATTGAAATAGCTGAGATAAACCCCGTTTTTATGATTGAAAAAATGTGGAGACAACCCAAGCTGTGGGTCTTTAATGGTAAAACGGCGATTCTAAAGAAACAGACCATTTTCACCTCATTTAATGGCACTTGCGTTGACAAGCACTTGAATGATTATTGAGCCTCTTGAATAATAAGGCAAGTCAAGTGTTCCCCGTGTCAACAGAATGCCCTGTCCTTTTAAATCTGCTCAATTGCAGCTGTCACTTAAATGACAATTAAATGCATTTGCTGTGCTGCAACATGCACAGGTACACCACCACAAATCCAGACTCGAAGCCATTTCAGCAGCAAATGAAAAAAACAGAAGAAGTTAGGTGACTATATAAATATAGCAGTGACTACTGGTGCTATCTCAGCGTCATACTTTTTATTTTGCTGTCAACACAAGCATAATGATACAGCAACCCAAAACAATCAGAAGAGAAGAAGAAAGTGACACATTATGGGCTGTAGGAGTTATGCCTTACTGCTCTGCTGCTACAAATTCATCATGTTTGTGACAAGCGGAGGATGATGTTTTTAATTGCTACAACCTCCAGTGGCACCCATGCCTGGCCTTGAGGGACCTGGCAGAGTATGCATGCCATTATATGTATGTGTTGATGTGAGAATATGTACTGTAAGTGTATCAAAAAAATGTGCATCTGAGAACGTGTTTGAACTTGCAGCTCTAATGTAATCAGTATAATTGCAGAAGAGGTGTTTGTGCGTAATCTGGGTCTCCACCTTCTTAGCGGAGCAGGACAAGGGGATATTACAATGTTTAATTAGTAGCTACAGATACACGAAGGTCTCCTTGTGCAAATCTGTGTAGGACAGCGCACAGATCACAATGCAAAAGCGAAAAGATTTAACCACATGTAGCCATGCATGTAAGTTTAAATTCTGTGGTTTCCAAAAGTAAGCGTAAACATAAAAGAATTTCAATGCAGTCTCTTATAGATAATGAAAATCCTTTTATTCTCATGGCACGAGTATGTACACGACTGCACCATTAAATAAAGGCTTTAATGTATCCCTTCCAAAAAGGACCTCCTGGGTGGGATCTTTCTGTGTGGAGCTCTCGTGCGTTTTCTCCAGGTACTTTAGCTTCCTCCCACAGTCCAGGAAATGCATGTTAGGTTAATTGGTGATTCTAAATTAGCTTGTGCATGTGAGAGTTCCTATTTCTCCATGATGGCCGTGTCCAGGGTGCATCCCTGCCTCTCGCCCAAAGTCAGTTTGGAATAGACTCCAGCGCCCCTGTGACCCTAAATTGGATAAGTGGTGAAGAAAATGGATAGATGGGTGGAAGTGACTAAAATACACTGCATACATAATGATCTGACTCTCTGGAGAAACTGTACCTGCCATAGTCACTATTCTTCTCCCCTTCACTGCACAGCTTCCCTCTCAGCACACATTAGGGCCCCGCGCTAATGACACCCATTCTCTCTCCCTCTCGCTCTCTTTTCTTCACACACAGACACACACTCAGGCACACACACACAGGCTTCCTTTACTAATGAACTCAGCCTCCAACACATTTGCATCTTTCTAAATTAGCTTGATTATTTCAGGCTTATTAGCATAAGCGTATGGAAATTAAATTGGCTATAGTGGCGCGGTGGCTTCAAGGTGTTTTTTTCGTGTGATGTGTAGGTAATGGGCTACATTTGATGATTCCTTAGGAGATGTGTTCCTCTTGTGTAGTGTGAAGTCAGACTGTTTTTAGATCCAAAAGGGCCCGCAAAGCTCATAGATTCTTGATTCAATTATAGTCATTATTAATTGAAATATGAGGACATGTTATAGGAAACTGATTGATAGGAGCAAATATCCAAGAATTGAGGTCGGGATATAGCTTGTTTCTACCAGTAACTTTGTCCTTGACTTAAAGGAAAAAGTCGAGTAGTTAACTTGGCTAGTTAACTAGCATCCTCAACAAATAGTTCTACTGTTAGTAGCTTGTAGGGGGAAAACACTGCAGGGAGCCACTGAATAGGAAACAAATGTACTCATTTTATTTTAATGTATTTAGAATTAAGAGGCAGTCTGTGTCGTCTTCCTTCATCCCTTCCCTTGATGCCCTCTAGTTTTACTGATCTACAGTAATAGGGGCCTGAAATCGCTCCTACAATAATAACCCAGCCATGGATTATTAATTAATATGTTGAAAGTACTCTCTCTGATTCTAACCCCCGACCACCATCACCACAGCTAATGTGAACCCTGCGAACTTCTATTCTGTAATATTCACAAAGGGATGTGGGTGATGAAAGGGAAATATTATATTCAAGTTTAGGGCACTCTAAATTTAAGAATCTAGGGTGCTCACTGGCCATATTAAATAGCCATGTAATTAGAAGTATATTTCTGGGAGGTGCATACATGTTTTAACTCAGCAGTGAAAAATTAATTAAGTTAATGGTGCCATTCCAGAGGTAGGGCATTCAATGTCTTGTTCAAGGAGACATCAACAACGATCAGGGTTTAAGATTTAGTTATTTTCACTGCAAAACAGCTCACGAAACATGCAGATAGCCAGAATGACTCTTCTAACCCAGCTACTAGAGCTACATGAAGCATCCTTGACATATGTTACCTATAATAAGAAATAGCACCATTAACTGCAGCAAAGCACATCAACAATTCATTCATCATTTGTCTTTATTGTAAAGGATGTATTCAAACCAAAATGACAAAACTGATTTGATTTTGTGTTCCAGAAATATTTTACATGCAAGATCTATGTATGTGTCATATAAAGCTGCATTATAAAAATGACATTTGTAGTACACTTTGTCAATGTCATAACCCTTGCTCCGTGTTTTGTTATCCAATCCAACTGCCCTTACGTCTTGCTCGTGAGTACATCCTTTGACACTGCATTTATAAAGAGATCAGAGAGCGAGCGACACCTTCTACACAACAATGCAAAAGCAATATGGTAGTGCAGGAATGTTCAGTATATCAAAGTAGCATCAACCATTTGTTTACACACTTGGTGTCTTTATTTGCAACCAGAAGTGACTTTCTAGACCAGAGGGTGGAGTGATTTTTTTTTCAGTGGATTTTCTGGATGTATAGCTGGCTGTACCTCACAGCAGGCCATGTTATTATAATATCATGATTCCATTCCAACACCATTAACACGGTCCAGTTCAGTCAAGACTGGAATTACTAGATGTGAGGCTAAGCAGACAGCCTTCAGCATGTTGGCACACCAATAACAGTGGCTGAAACTAAGTATGTACAATGAATTGTTGAAAAAAAAATGGAGGCACCCTGCTGTGTGGTGTTTGCATGTAATCGTTGTGCCTGCGTGGTCTCTCTCTGGGTACTACTTTGGCTGTAGTTATGAATGTGAGTGTGAGTATGTATGTGTTGGCTCTATGATAAACTGGTGACCTGTCCAAGGTGTACCCCACTTTTTACCCTATAACAACTGGGATAGGCTCCAGCAGCCCCTCATGACCATACATTAAAAAAAGTGGTTAAGAAAATGTATGGATGGATCTTCAGGGAGTGTTAAGTAGGTATTGGAACTGCCGGTTTTCTTTACAGTTCTGCATTGGCTTTATTTTTCAGCACTGGCTAATGCTACTTGGCTAACAGTGGTTAAACTCTAAAGCCTATTCCAGATATAAAGCAGACATTCTGGCGAGCCTCAAATGTATTTAACAACAGTCAGTCAATGGTATCCTTTGGTCCCTTTGGTAACCACCTGTACTACTAACCTTAAAATAAAAAACAAACAAAGGGGACTTTGAATTGCAGTTACATTTGAATTGCAAAAACTTGATTATGTTCATCTGAATGTAGCTTTTTCAGCTTTAGACTCTCTTCTAATATGGCTTAATGACTCACGAGTAAAGTGTCACACTGACACAGTTTTATTATGAACACCAGGAAGGTGAGAGAGCCCTGGGCCACTCTGAATATCATTTTCCGCTTGCAGTAACAAAGAAATCTGCACATTCACATAATTGACCCCTGGGAATATACATTTAAAGCAGAATATACATGAGTGTAACTTCATTCATGGCTTATTGACTCTGCCTCTCTCTTCACAAACAACACAAGCCTGCACAGAGAAATATCACTGATATACCACAGCATCTAGTGCTATACATTGGGGGTAGTGATAACATTTATGAGCGTGATGCTTTTTTCACAGAGGAGCGTTGTAGTCGGTTATTGATGAATCCCACTGTGTAACATTACTTATGAATCAAAAGACGGCGAAAGGGAGCAGATAGAGATGAGAAGAATGTATAGATGTTATAACCTTATCCCTTGAACCATATTTAATCAAAGCTCATGGCTGGAGACCCTTGTTGTCAAAGACACGGCTCACAAGATTTTCTTTTGCAGTATAAGTTGAGCTCAGTACTCAGAGTACATGAGTGTGGATTTCATACTACAGAAAAGTGACAAATCAGAGAGTCCGAAGAGGAGCGCAATCAGACTTTTGAACTGGATATATACTGGGTATATAGCTTCTAAATGCAATGTATGCTGTTGTTGCAATGTTCGTGTGTAATGTAACTCAAAAAAGTGAAACATTCATACTTCTGCCCTGATGAAAATGCCAGGATTCCCAAATGGTGCCGCTATCACTAACAATAAGATTAGACATTTAAATTTCAAATAAAGCAATTTACAGATGAAAAAATGGCTCCTTGTAAATGACTGTTGGAGAGATAAGGGGAGTATATAGACTCAGCAAGCTTTCTCTATCTTACATATGAACCAAGGGAAAGGTAATTAACTACAGCAGAGTCATAGTTAATTATGAAAAAAGGAATTTTTTATGTATTCAATGACAGTTTGGCTGCGTCATACATTTGAAGTTAATCAGAACACTGGCTTGTTAAGTCATTTCGTCGAACGGAGGATGAGGGGGTAGCGAAGAAGAAAAACAGCACAGTATATATGGGCACAACAGCCACAAAGCATGAAAAGAAAACGCAAGACATCTAGAAACTTGAGCAAAAAAGGAAGAAGGAGAAGACAAGAGGATGAGCAAAACCGAGGTGAGCACTGTAACAAATTAGCCAATCAAACTGTATCAAGTAACAGTTCTGCTAGATACCAACTCATTCTGATTGGTCCTGAGCTCTTATAAACAAATAATTCAGAAAGGAATCCCTGCAACTTTCCATAGAGAAAGAGGAGTCCTGAATACAGTCCTGAATATAACAAATACAGCCTCAAACATTATGTAAAATCGTTGCGTTTCAGAAACCCCCCCCACACCAGTACTCCTTATAAGCAAACACTTGACAACTGTGTGTTGAAAAAAAAATCCCTTTTAAGAGAAAGAAACCTCCAACCGAACCCGGCTCAGGGCCATCTGCCTCAACTGACTTGAGATGAGGGTAAAGCTTAAAGAGAAAAAAGCACAGAGATATGATAACAAACAATGTGACAAGTATCTTTATTTAGTATAAAAATAAACTAACGGCCAACGTCTATTTATTTCCCTTTGCATGTGTGTTTCCATCCCAAATTCTTGGTTTGAAAACACTTAATCCAGCGGGACCTACCAAAAGGTGGTTTTGAGGACTTTGGTAGGTGTTTATAAATTTATGTAAAACATGATACTGTCATAACCTCACAAGATGCAATCATGCACAGGTATGCGGATAACATCAAAATAAAAGCTTGAGGGTTTAAAGATGAGTGTGGAGCTACAATGTTGTTGCAGGTGGTTTATACACTCCACAAGAAGTCTGTGCCTCTGAAACTGAGTTTGTAAATATTATATTATATTGAAATATTATATATTATATTGTTTATCTCTATATAAACAATATAAAATATTAATTGTTTATTAAAACATTATATTGTTTATCTCTCAACAAGTTCCTGATTAGTTATTATACCTTCTAATAGTTTGAGAACATTGGGGATGATGCTTTATACAGCATTTCAGATTTAGTTATTTCACGGTCAGTGTCTAAACACTCAGACTTTGCCATTTTTGCTGTGTGCAGCAAGCAAGGAAGAGACAGCAGAAGTAGTTGATCAGATGAAAGAAAAAAGAAACAGAGCTGCACAAGCCAAAACACAGTAGGTAATAGAAAAAAAAAAACATGTTCACGGCAGTTAGATTCTAAAGAAAAAAATAAACACCTCCACACAAACCTGTGGGAAGATGCCGCGTTGCTAGATATGTGTGAATATAACTGGATCGCACAGGCCTGCAGTTCTGACAAGGACAGAGGGCAGCTAATGTAACATGGTTACTTCATGGTTACAGGTGGCGCTATCACTTGGTGTTCGCTCGGTCTGCGGTAGAAGTATCACTTCCTGTTCCTGCTCAAACACAGTGGTGTTTGTCACTACCCGATCCGTACCGGAAACCCGATCGGTACCCCGCATGAGCAAATGTTACGTCACTTCCTCTCTTTGCCAACATTGCGACATTCAATATATTTGAATGATACGGTTAGCGCCCAGTTAGCTCCTAGCATTTCTCAACAGCTCTGCCTCCTTTTCAACTACCGGGACATTTAAACAATGGATAATCTGTATACAAACAAATTCATGCTTTTCTCCTCAACAGAGAGCGTTCCCCGATAGAACAACAGCGCCGTAAAATAAGAAGAATGGCGCCTAATTACAGAGTTAATAATACAGACTTTGTAATGTGTCACATGAAGATTCATCAGCCAGATGAAGTGTTTACTGACAATTGACAGTGATAGCGGACATCATCATCACTATTCCAATCAATCCTCTCCACACAGACAAGCATAGACACACTCGACTATCACTAAATCAAATTTAACACACGTTTGTAATGACGCTAATTCAGTTTACAATAGGGTTCATTCTCTCGGTCAGCAGGTGGCAGTATCCTCGTACACAGGGGAGTAAACTGCCATTAAACGAACAGAAGAAGAAGAAAACCCCTGCACATGCGCGGTACGGATCGGGTAGACCCGATTTGTACAGTCCGACTTTGCACATGCGCAGTAAGGATCGGGGAGTCCTGATCCGTAACTATCTTTTTATTTTTTTGTTTTTGTCTACATTATATTAATTTTTTCATTATCGGAAACATTTTAAGAGATACTTATTATTCTTAACATCTTAACAGATACTCTGACCCATAACTATCGTAAAACGCTTCGACCGGAAGTAGACACCTTTTGCGCATGCGGGGTACCGATTGGGTTTCTGGTACGGATCGGGTAGTGACAGTGTTTCTAAGTAGCTTATCTGCTTAGCAATTTAATTAAAAACTTTTAAGTACATTCTTTTTTCATAGTATAATCTTCACGTGCTTCATCCGAAGCACACTTTGTGTGTACTCACTACCTAATTTATAGCCAAAGTATTCACTCACTGTCTCTGTACTGTTTCGCTAGCTTAGCTTAGCTCGTAGCCGACTCGTTAGCACCATGGCTACTTCACCTGTCGAACCACCGACCTTCTGATTAGTGGCTGACCTGCTCTGCCACCTGAGCTACAGCCACCCGGTTACGCCAATCGGAGGTCACTAAAATCAATATTGAATCGGTGTGCAACTGCCAAAACAATGTCGGACTCTGTAGTTTTCTCTGGTCCCCTCCCCAATCAGACCAGGAGTGACATGTTTAGCCGCATGTTCTCCTTAAATTGCTGGCTGTCTGAGTGGTGTTCCAGAAACGATGTGGGCTTCATAGATAATTGGCAAACCTTCTGGAGGAAACCTGGTCTTGTTAGGAGAGACGGCATCCATCCCACTTTGGATGGAGCAGCTCTCATTTCTAGAAATATGGACAAATTTATTAAACCCCCCAAAATATGACTATCCAGAGTTGGGACCAGGAAGCAGAGTTGCAGTCTTACGCCTCTCTGCAGCTTCTCTCCTCCTGCTACCCCCCAAAAACCCATCTCCATTGAGACTGTGTCTAACTACCAGAAATCTCGAAGCACAGGCCGAGGGGGCGGTGTGGCAGCAATTTTTCACACCAGCCTATTAATTAACGAAAGACCAAGACAGACTTTTAATTTATTTGAAAGCCTGATGCTTAACCTTGTCCAACCCAGCTGTAAAACTCAGAAACCCTCTCCTGTCTGATCATTTCCTGATAACATTTACATTTACAATAATTGATTACACAGCGGTGGAGAGTAGACTTTATCAAAGTAGATGTCTTTCTGAAAGTGCTGTAGCTAAGTTTAAGAATATAATCCACCCACTGTTATCATCTTCAATGCCCTGTACCAACATAGAGCAGAGCAGCTATCCGAACGCTACTCCAACAGAGGTCGATTATCTTGTTAATAATTTTTCCTCCTCACTACGTACGACTCTGGATACTGTAGCTCCTGTGAAAACTAAGGTCTCAAATCAGAAGTACCTGACTCCGTGGTATAATTCTCAAACACGTAGCCTAAAGCAGATGACTCGTAAGCTGGAGAGGAAATGGCGTGTCACATATTTAGAGGATCATCATTTAGCCTGGAGAAATAGTTTGCTGCTTTATAAGAAAGCCCTCCGCAAAGCCAGAACATCTTACTATTCGTCACTGATTGAAGAAAATAAGAACAACCCCAGGTTTCTCTTCAGCACTGTAGCCAGGCTGACAAAAAGTCAGAGATCTTTTGAGCCAACCATCCCTTTAACGTTAACTAGTAATGACTTCATGAACTTCTTCACAAATAAAATTCTTATCATTAGAGAAAAAATTACCAATAATCATCCCACAGATGTAATATTATCTACAGCTACTCTTAGTACCATTGATGTTAAGTTAGACTCTTTTTCTCCAATTGATCTTTCTGAGTTAACTTCCAAACCTCCGTGTCTTTTAGACCCCATTCCTATAAAACTGCTCAAAGAAGTCCTGCCATTAATTAATGCTTCAATCTTAGATATGATCAACCTATCTCTAATAATCGGCTATGTACCACAGGCCTTCAAGGTGGCTGTAGTTAAACCTTTACTCAAAAAGCCATCTCTAGACCCAGCAGTCTTAGCTAATTATAGGCCAATCTCCAACCTTCCTTTCATATCAAAAATCCTTGAAAGAGTAGTTGTCAAACAGCTATCACAGCACAGAAACAGCTTTAGTGAAGGTTACAAATGATCTTATGGCCTCTGACAGTGGACTCATCTCTGTGCTTGTCCTGCTAGACCTTAGTGCAGCGTTCGATACTGTTGACCATAATATCCTATTAGAGCGATTAGAACATGCTGTAGGTATTACAGGTACTGCACTGCAGTGGTTTGTATCATATCTATCTAATAGACTCCAATTTGTGCATGTAAATGGAGAGTCCTCTTCACGCACTGAGGTTAATTATGGAGTTCCACAGGGTTCAGTGCTAGGACCAATTCTGTTTACATTATACATGCTTCCCTTAGGCAGCATCATTAGAAGACATAGCATAAATTTTCACTGCTATGCAGATGACACCCAGCTCTATCTATCCATGAAGCCAGGTAACACACAATTAGTTAAACTGCAGGAATGTCTTAAAGACATAAAGACCTGGATGGCCGCTAACTTTCTGCTTCTTAATTCAGATAAAACTGAGGTTATTGTACTCGGCCCTGAAAATCTTAGAAATATGGTATCTAACCAGATTCTTACTCTGGATGGCATTACTTTGGCCTCCAGTAACGCTGTGAGGAACCTTGGAGTCATTTTTGACAAGGACATGTCCTTCAACGCACATATCAAACAAATATGTAAGACTGCTTTCTTCCATTTGCGCAACGTCTCTAAAGTTAGAAATATTCTGTCTCTTAGTGACGCTAAAAAACTAGTTCATGCATTTATTACTTCCAGGCTGGACTACTGTAATTCATTATTATCAGGATGTCCTAAAAACTCCCTGAAAAGCCTTCAGCTAATCCAAAATGCTGCAGCAAGAGTACTGACAGGGACCAGAAAGAGAGAGCATATTTCTCCGGTTTTGGCTTCCCTTCATTGGCTTCCTGTTAAATCCAGAATTGAATTCAAAATCCTGCTCCTCACACACAAGGTCTTAAATAATCAGGCCCCATCTTATCTTAATGACCTTGTAGTGCCATATCACCCTATTAGAGCACTTTGCTCTCGCTCTGCAGGCCTACTTGTTGTTCCTAGAGTATTTTAAAGTAGAATGGGAGGGAGAGCCTTCAGTTTTCAGGCCCCTCTTCTGTGGAACCAGCTTCCAGTTTGGATTCGGGAGACAGACACTAACTCTACTTTCAAGATTAAGCTTAAAACTTTCCTTTTTGCTAAAGCATATAGTTAGGGCTGGACCAGGTGACCCTGAATCCTCCCTTAGTTATGCTGCAATAGACGTAGGCTGCCGGGGATTTCCATGATGCATTGAGTTTTTCCTTTCCTTTCCAGTCACAATATAATAGACCTCTCGGCATTGAATCATATCTGTTATTAACCTCTGTCTCTCTTCCACAGCATGTCTTTCATCCTGTTTTCCTTCTCTCACCCCAACCGGTCGCAGCAGATGGCCGCCCCTCCCTGAGCCTGGTTCTGCCGGAGGTTTCTTCCTGTTAAAAGGGAGTTTTCCCTTCCCACTGTCGCCAAAGTGCTTGCTCATAGGGGGGTCTATGATTGTTGGGTTTTTCGCTGTACCTAAGAAGCGCCTTGAGGCGACTTTTGTTGTGATTTGGCGCTATATAAATAAAATTGAATTGAATTGAATTTTTAATAATAATAATAATAATAATGGATTGCATTTATATAGCGCTTTTCGGGGCCCTCAAAGCGCTGTACAATTCCACTATTCATTCACTCACTGGTGGAGGCAAGCTACAGTTGTAGCCACAGCTGCCCTGGGGCAGACTGACAAAAGCGAGGCTGCCATATCGTGCCATCGGCCAGTCTAGTTTTATATGTAAAAACGGCCATTGTTTTTCAAAAACAAGAGGACTGATTTACCAAGTTTTTGGTGGCTTTAAAGAACATTCTAGATAAGTGAAAAATGTTCCTTGAACTAAAGGTCCTATGCTTCTTCAATAAGTCACTGCTGATCACCGCTGTTTCATTGTTACATTTAATGACAATTGTGCCTTTGTAAAATACAGCAAATAATAATTTTTATTATAAAGACTTATTCCTTAAACCAGATGAAAAAATACTGCGTCAAATGCATAATACATAAAAATAATTTGTTAAAGTGTTTGCTTCTGATTAAAAGAATATAAAGATGGTGACCTCTAATCTCTGCTTCTGGCTATGATATTATGTTATGTGCATAACAGAAAACAAGGTTGTGCTGAATACTAAAGACATGTGAAACAGGTGAGAAGAACAAATTTACACATGAATATGTAAAGCGAAAGACAATAGAATAAAATTAGAGAGGCATGAAGACATTTCTTTTTTTCACAAGTTTCATTAAAGTGAGAAAATTATTGAAGCTTGTGTACATACAGAGAAATGCTGCCCTCTTTAATTAAGTACATCTATGTCACTTTTAAACAATGAAAATATCTGTTAGAGTTAGACAAACTCAGAAACAGTTTTTGTTAACAGTTTACCTTACATTACCTCAAAAAGCACCGAGTATCTGGTGAAAAGTTGCTGTTATCAATTGGCAATTACTAGTTAATGTTATTTGCGGCCAGTGTTGGGGAGTAATGGAATACCTGTACCCGCCTTAGGTATTTAAAATACAAAATATGAGTAACTGTATTCTGCTACAGTTACTGTTTAAGCAGCGATAATTAGAATACAGTTACTTTGTTGAAATAAATGGATTACACGGCGGGCTTTTTCCATTTTTTTTTCCAATTTGAATCAAAACAACAGAATTTGAATTAAAAGAACAGAATTTGATCAAAAACCAAAGAATTTGCATGAAAACAACATAATTTGAACGAAAACAACGGAATTTGAATGAAAACGACGGAATTAGAATGAACAGAACAGAATTTGAATCAAAACAATGGAATTTGAATGAAAACAACAGAATTTGAATCAAAACAATGGAATTTGAATGAAAACAACAGAATTTGAATGAAAACAATGGAAGTTTAAAACAAACAACAGAATTAGAATGAAAACAACGGAATTAACATGAAAACGATGGAATTTTAATGAAAACAACAGAATTTGAGAACAAACAATGGAATTTGAATAAAAAGAGTAGAATTAGAATGAAAACAAAAGCATTTGAATGAAAAAAACGGAATTTCAATGAACAGAACAGAATTTGAATCAAAACAATATAATTTGAATGAAAAGAACAGAATTTGAATGAAAACAATGGAAGTTTAAAACAAACAACAGAATTAGAATGAAAACAACGGAATTTGAATGAAAACAACGGAATTAGAATGTACAGAACAGAGTTTGAATGAAAACAACGGAATTAGAATGAACAGAACAGAATTTGAATGAAAACAATGGAATTTGAATGAAAACAATGGAAGTTTAAAACAAACAACAGAATTAGAATGAAAACAACGGAATTTGAATGAAAACAACGGAATTAGAATGTACAGAACAGAGTTTGAATCAAAACAATGGAATTTGAATGAAAACAACAGAATTTGAATGAAAACAATGGAGGTTTAAAACAAACAACAGAATTAGAATGAAAACGACGGAATTTTAATGAAAACAACAGAATTTGAGAACAAACAATGGAATTTGAATAAAAAGAGTAGAATTAGAATGAAAACAAAAGCATTTGAATGAAAACAACGGAATTTGAATGAAAACAACAGAATTTGAATGAAAACAATGGAGGTTTAAAACAAACAACAGAATTAGAATGAAAACAATGGAATTAACATGAAAATGACGGAATTTTAATGAAAACAATGGAATTTGAGAACAAACAATGGAATTTGAATCAAAACAATGGAAATAGAATGAAAAGAACGGAATTTGAATGAAAACAACGGAATTAGAATGTATAGAACAGAGTTTGAAGGAAAGCAACAGAATTCTAAAACAAACAATAGAATTTGAATAAAAAGAGTAGAATTAGAATGAAAACAACAGCATTTGAATGAAAACAACGGAATTAACATGAAAACGACGGAATTTTAATGAAAACAACAGAATTTGAGAACAAACAATGGAATTTGAATAAAAAGAGTAGAATTAGAATGAAATGAATAGAATTTGAATGAAAACAACAGAATTAGAATGAACAGAACAGAATTTGAATCAAAACAGTGGAAATAGAATGAAAAGAACAGAATTTGAATGAAAACAACGGAATTTGAATGAAAACAACAGAATTTGAATGAGAACAATGGAATTTTAAAACAAACAACAGAATTAGAATGAAACGACGGAATTTGAATGAAATTCAATTTCATTCATTGCTGGTAACCCAAACAAAACACACAATGAGAGGCTCTAATGTAAGCGTCCTGTTAATGTTGGTGGTGTCAGATACACAATGGACTCGGAGCGAGCACAACAGAGCCAGGGCAGGAATGCATTTCTTCCGATACCGCTTCACATTTAAAGAAGAAAGGGATGGGCGAAATCTGACCGTGCAATGCAAGTGCTGTTTGCCAGCAACCAAGCTGCTCTCAGCGTCAAGACACTAACGTTAAACTAACGTTAGCCTACTGCAACTACCTTGTTTTAGTTGTGGTAGCTACCTGGGTTATGTGCCACTTCAGTATCTTCAATGTACTATTGCTGTGTGATTTATTACTTTTACTGAAGGCTACTTGCCACCGAGCTAACGTCTTATCTTGTGCTAACTTATGTTAAACTAAGTCTTTGCTCCTCTACATTACATATATTGTCTAGTCAGAGAAATTTAGGCCTAACAGCCCGTTAAGAAGCAGAAGGATGTGATTGCTACATTCATGTAGTTCTAAAAGGCATGGCAATATATTAAGTAATCCAAAGTACTCAGAATACGTTACTCGCATTGAGTAACTTGATAGAATACGTTACAAACTACATTTTGCGCCATGAATTCTGTAATCTGTAGTGGAATACGTTTTAAAAGTAACCTTCCCAGCACCGTTTGTGGCTTATATTGATATAGTTACTACAGAAGAGACCAGGAGAAGTCATATGAAGGAAATATGTGATCAGTAAATTCTGTGAAATACAGTGAAGATCTTTGTCTTCATAATTCACTTCAGATTAGGGTTGTCATCGCACTAGAAATTCAAACCGCATGCCTACTTGGCTTGATTAGAACAATAAAAAAATTACTTAGGTTTAGCAAAAGCTTGGTGGTTTGCGTTAAAAATGGAACATTAATCATGCCCACTGGAAAATGACAGTGACCCAGTGATGCCAGGCATGTATATGTGGTGCATGTGGATGCTTATAGGGGACCCGTTGGTCAATGCAGCAGTTCTTTCAGCAAGAGGCTGGCAATTTCAACATAAGCCCCCACCCCCACCCGAGTGCGAGATATCAAAGAAAAGTGGCTTCCACTTAGTTTTTCAGTCAACTGGATCTTACGTTTTGTTTGCTTTTTAATAGGCAATGCGGATTATTAATGAAAAAGAATCTCCTTCTGTAGCGATCTTAACATCAAATAAAAGCCTTGTTTGTAAATTCAGAAGAAGCCTAATCCAAACTAAGCAGAGACCAGCGCAGACTCTTTCTGCTCTGCTCTGATTTGTCCCAACATTTTTCATTTGCTAAAGGGACCCAGACTACCACGCTCTAACTACTTAGGACCACCAAAGATAGACTTGAAAACCTAAGCCCAGTTTCAAAAGTTCAAGAATATGAAAGGAGAAAACAATAAGCCCTTCTTAGCCTAATTGCTCTCAGTGGGAAGTAAACAGTTATTAACGTATGGCAAGCAGCATGCAGGGATTTCAAACTGGGAGGGAGGTGGGAGGAGAAAGTTGGAGAGAGCGGGTGGAACATGTCAGGACAGAGCGACGGAGATGAGGAGGGAAAAAGAAGAAGAGAAAAACTAGAGGAAAAGGGAGAAATCAGTCCTCGGTGACAAAGCTGCATTTAGAATTCTTAACTCTAAAACAATTCTTTTATGTGCCCCCCCACCACCTCTTATTTTTCTCTGCCTCCTATCCAATGCACCTCCTCCCTCAGAGGAGTCACTTATATTTCCCCTATCTCACTTTCTCTCTTTTCCCCCCTTTCCTTCTTTCTTTAAATTTTTTTTCTTTGAATAATTTACTTCAGCAGGGGAGACTGGTAGTGCGTTTATTTTGAGTGTGTTTGTGCTTTAAACAGAATGCTTAATGATTGCCGATGGGAGAGAGACTGAATTAATCCCATTTATGTTGAGACCTTTTAGATGTACTGACACCCGTGGCAGACAAGCAGGGCCTAGTCAGTGTGTGTACACATATGTGTGTATGCACGTGGTGGGACCTCAACGGGTAGACACAAACGATATCCCATCATATCTGTGGGAAGAACCCTCATATCGCACTTTCTGTTTATGTGTGTGTGTGTGCGAAAGAGAGAGAGAGGATATACCTCCACTCGTGATCAAGGCGAGGCCTTTGGGGCATCCCTCTACTTGCTCAGTTGATTTGAAAAGATTTTCTTATGAAAATCACATTTTTCAGAGTGTATGAATTTCATACTATTTCTGCATTTCCTGAAATACTGAAAAAGCTTTGAAAACCATTTTCATTTATCTTTGTCCAGCTGAGGCACATGTCATTGAATATAACAGCGACCTTTAAATGGTTTTTCTCAGGGGTGTTTTCTTTACATCTGGGCAAAAAAGAAAGAAGTCAAAGGCTTAAAAAGCATTTATAACAGTAGCTAAATTCCAAACTGAGGTGGTATTTACAATGCAAAACAGTTTAGCATTGAGACAGTATCTCATGGTGTTGGAAAAACAAACATGTTAGATAAAGTTAATGACTATAAAGGACAAAATACTTTACCTGTGTATGGAAATTGTGTTTTGCTTACACTGGAGTATCATATTTTGATACATGACTGATATTTTGCATGTTTCGATTTAAAGCTGCAGTGCCACATTCTGCCTCTTCTTCTAGCTGTGAGAGAAATAACTCAAACACCGTTAATGTGAATGCTTCTGAATAGGAAACGCAACACCGGGGCATAATCCCCGTTGGTCAATCAGACAATTCTGATGAGCTTGAAAGTCAGTGTTTAGTATGACCACCTTTAATCTTCAGCACAGTCTGAATTTTCTTAGCTTTCTGGTAAGTATTTAAGCAGTCACTAGGAATAGTTCTCCATGCTTCTTGAAGGACATTCAAAGCTCTTCTTTGGATGTTTGCTGCTTTTGTTCTTTTCTCTGTCAAGATGATCCCACACTGCTTCAACAATGTTGAGGTCTGAGCTCTGGGTAGATCTGGCTAATGACTGATACTGTTCTATTGCACGTTTTTCTATGCAGGTATTCTTTTACTGTATTGTCAGCATTTTTGAGATCGTTGTAATGCTGAAAAATTAAGCTGTTGCTCATCAGACACTTTCCAAATGCTACATCCTTCATCCTCCACTTGTCTAATTTCCTCAATTTTTTTAAGGACACACTGCACACCATGCCAACACTTACCAAGTTTTCAGCTCATAGCTCTTAACAATCACTTTGTTGGGGCAAAACTAACATTTTTTGCCAAATTATCTTTTGCAGTTTTTGTTGATTTAGCTAATAAAAAAAGAAAAGGGAGCTAATAATGTGTTTTTGTGACAGGCTGCTAGTGATAAAGTGGACAAAGATAAAATGTAAAACTGGTTACCTGTTATGTGTAGTCACAACACTGGTACCACTCAATGCAGTGTTTTAAGATTTGAACTGCACTTTGTATTACATCCAGTATTAGGAAAATACTCTCATGAAGACAAGGGTATATAGGGCAAAAATCAGGTGAGCACCAGTCCCAAACAACATTTATCTCAAGCTTTATGTATGCATTGAAAAGCACCACTGAGTTCAATTGTAAAGCGAATTTATTGGTACATTAAAAGGCCTTGCTCCTTTTTTTATATTTCATATATTCAACTAGGCATTTACGTGCCAGGCTCTATATTCAAAGCTAATCGCCCCCATTAAACCTCTGCCTGTTGCAGCAACAAAAACTATTTCACAGCTTCTGCAGCGATGTTCACCAGCAGCACTTATGGAAGAGCATTAAGGTTTCAAACAGTCTTTGAATCCACATAATATTGAGCTCATTCAGTGTTTGCCTCTGGTATTGCTTGATGAATTTCTGAGCATATGGCACATTCCTCTGCAGGTCAGCATATGTCAGCACAGAATTTAGATTCAGTTTAGATTTAAAAAGGAAAGAGAAAAAAAAGAGAAGAACCCCCCCCCCCGGTTCTTTTTCCCACCCTCCCTCGCTCTCCTGCCACTCCACTTCCCCCACTTCCCTCCTCTCCATCCATCTGTTTCTTGTAGATACAGGGAAAGTGAAAAGAGAGAGAGAGAGAGAAATAAGCGAAACATCTGATGAAACTCACTGTGTTGTGCTGGAGCTGATAGCCCCGTAATGCCCATCGATGTATATATGAGACAGAATAATTTGTTACAGATTTCTGTTTTGGGCATAAGAAAATCTGTAACCTTACATCTTATGACATAATTCCTGCCATATCATTCAGGGATTAAGAAGACTACGGTACTACGCATCTCAAATAAATTTCTATAATGAAAAATTTTGACATGGTTCTTTTGATTAAAGAAAGCTTTATTAGAAAAGGGACCAAAGATGCTCTCAGGGTAATCAGACAGGATTTGCTACTGGTAAATTTTGAATATTTTAAAATGGGATTTTATTTTCCAGAAACAAGATTGATAAAATGTAGAATCTCTCTCCACACGGAATTCCCTTTTATAGTCTATTGACTATTTATTGTGTCTATACCTGCACTTCTTAATAGGCTGGTCTATATTTGAACATTTTATGTTACTGGATACAGTTACTGCATCCCTGTTCCAAGTCATCTGGAAACTGGTTACCTGTTTGGGTTTTTTTGTTATCTCTTTGCTTCGGGTATATTCTGTATATTCTCAAGGGATCTTTTATATATAGATTTGTTTTAATCCAATAAATCCAATTCTAACTCCAAATCTCTTTCTCAGCAAAACTGCAAATTACTTTGATGCTACAGATCTGCAGACAGGGTTAAGTTCAGGATGTCACGATTGCAGTGATTGCTTTTGCACACACATATATGTTCTATTAATGCCTGACACCCATGTGCTGTTAGCTTATAGTATGAGGAGTGATTATTTGAAATAGGCCAGATGCCCGGGTATACGTGTGTACATGCTTTGAAATCAACTTTATGCTAATCTGGTTCCACTCCTTGACAGTCTTAGTGAGGAGAGACATTAGCATAACTAGCTAGCGCCACGAACCACAGGGGGTCCTTGTTGTTCACATACAACATGTAGGTGTGTGTGTCTCAATCTGTTTGAGAGAAATGCTCTAAAGAGACAAAATGCCGGTCTGTTTGTTCTTTCACTCTGTCTTAGTTAGAGGTAGGCCTCTGTCTGCTGCCTCTCAATCTCATTTACACCTAGAGGTGTGGGATTTGGGAGACTGACACACATCCCCACAACCATACACACACATGGCGGATGGAAGGTGTTTGTCATTTTCCCGACACAGAGTTAGAGAACTTCAACCTTCATTATCTTTAATCTATGCTTTGTGATTTTTGCAACCGATGTAGAAAACATGGTGTGGTTTTATACATAAATATATATATGCTGTCTTGCTCACTTTCAAAAAAGACAAAAGTGTATATTACAAATGCCAATCTGTAACCAGGTCACGGAGGGTTAATTAGTTTTAGTTTAGGGTCTACTACCAAGATAAATAAACACACTGAGGGGGATGATTACAAGAACTTTTCTCTATTCCATCGTCAGGGGTGGTGAGATTTTGCTGCAAACAGAAACCAGGTGTAAAGAAAAGGTATTGTAGAAAGATGGAATCGCTGAATAGACAGATAGAAAGTCTGCATTCCTCCCAGTATCCATCTCTCTCTTGTTTGTTCTTGTCTGCTTGTTTTTAACATGGAGCCTAACTCCCAGCAGGACACTTGAGGTGGGCAGAGTTGACACACAAGCACAAGCGCACACACATACAAATACACACACATGCATGCACCATCCTCCTGGCACCATGCCATCCTGTCTGGGTCTGTCTATGTGTAGGGGGTGAGCTGTCTGCCCTCATCAGTGCCAACATGTCGCCTATATGTACACTGCTCCGGGGGGACCTGCGTGTATGTGTGTGTGTTCCCGTCTGTTCAGCCCTTTACCAATACTCAGTGACCATGTGGGGACAACAAAGCTCATTACACTGGTGACCCCAATCCTATCCGATATGTGTATCCACATTTCATGGGCATACAGCACATCCACAGACAAAATACCTCGGCAGGGACATCATTTTAGGTAGATGAAAGTATATGCATGGATACAGATACAGCATTTTTGGCTAGTGTGCATTATTTTTTTACAGTTTTTTCTGATGGCTTAAGCACATTTTTTTGTAACTATTGGCTATTTTTTTGTAAAACTCTACACACAAATAAGAAAACCCTTCACCAAATCAGCAAAACATTGTAGTTTTCTTGCAAAAGCTAATAACCCTTGCTTAACTCTCCAAACCTTTGTAAAAATGGTATTTTCGTATCAAACAGTTAACACAAGCCATCACATTAATAAGCACACAATGCACCAACTACACACTGATGGTATGAATAAAAAACACATCTGGCTTTTGCTTTCTCTGTGCACAAGGTAGGCTATGTCAGTTTGAGGCCATACTTTTGTCATAGGTCCGTAAACATAGAGGGATTCAAACTTCAAGTACTGGTGTTTATTCACACACATCAAAAGTGTTTATTTCCAAGTCAAAACAAAATAGTAATTTCACTGAGGAAAAAAAAGAAATCAGTCTACATTGTGTCGTCTCTCTGGGTCTGGCCATAAAATTTCATCAACATCACATGCAATGTCCTCGAGTCCAAGGCACCGGGGAAAATATCTTCTGGAATGGTGTATCCAGGCCTGACATGATGCCTGGTCAATATCCCCACATGCCTCCTCCATTGCCTGTAAAAGGGCTATGCGTTGATGGGGATGACGGTCAGACCTTCCAGCACCAGGCAGCGAAGAACTCTTCAATTGGATTCAAGAATGGAGAGTATGGGGGGAGGTTGAGTACAGTGAAGAGTGGGTAATCTGTAAACCACTTGCGGATCAAAGCAGCCCTATGGAAACTAACATTGTCCCATATGATGACGTATCTGGTCTGCTCTGGTCTCTGAACAGTGAGCATGTCATGTAAGGTGTCCAGGAATGTAATAATGTGTGCAGTGTTATATGGGCCCAGCATTGCATGATGGTGAACAACACCATTTTGACTTATAGCTGCACACATAGTTATGTTACCACCGCGTTGTCCTGGGACATTGATTATGGCACGGTGTCCAATAATGTTCCTGCCACCTCAAACCAGCCTCATCCACAAAAATCTGCTCATGACCCATGGCATCTGCCTCTAGCTCCATCACTCTCTAGACAAGGCAAAACAAATTCAGCACAGCAGGCACATGCACAGCACTACAGTGCACTTCCAGATTCAGTATCAATGATACTATAGCTTACCTGCACATAGTCATATCGCAGCTGTTTACACATTCACTGTTTCTTTCAAAAGGTACTCTGTAGATTTGTTTCATTCGGATTCTGTTGCGAGCAAGTACACGACCTAATACAGAAATGCTCACATTTTGTATGTTTTGGAGGTGGTGTCATCCTCAATTATGCGCTGCTGAATTTTGCGTAGCCTTATGGAATTATTTACAATCACCATATTGACTATATGGGTTTCTTGTTCTGCAGTGAACATTCTTCCTCTGCCCCCAGCATCTGGTCGTCTAGCAATTCTGTAAAGTAACAATTTCAGTATTTTTACATCTATGGTATTGTTGTGTTTCTTGTTAGCATATGGCAGTGCTACAAGTCTTAGTGCAAAGTGACTGTGCTAACCGAGTCTCATTTCGAAATGTCCGTATGATGCTTGCTACAGTGTAGCGGCTGAAGTTAGGCTGAACCCATTGGCCAGCTTCCCTCAGGGTCATTCCATGGTTGATTACATGGTCCACTATTGTAGCTCTGATGTCATCAGCAATTCTATATCTTATTCTTCTTACCCTTCCTCTTCCCCCTCCTCGTCCTCCTCTTGCTCCTCCTTGTCCTCTTCCTCTAACTTCACCTCCTTGTCCTTGTCGTCCTCTTCGTCCTACTTCTTCACCTCAACGTCCTCTTCCTCGGCCTCCTCTAATTCTCACTCTTCTCACTCTTCCTGCTCCCTCCATTGTACTCCACACGGACAGCTTACCGGTAGCTTATTTATAGTGTTTATGCTGATTGCAAAGTGAACTAATTATCTAAAACAGTTTTCACATGTGACAGTGCGCCGGACAGTTGGCAAAATAGTGTAAATAACAGACATAAATGTGTATAGTTTTGCTAGGAGTGTGTTGATCATTTGGAAATTGAGTGTAAAGCAGTGAGTTGTGTTCACAGTTCCGTAAAAAGAGTGCTGTGCAGTGAATTGTGCCTACAGTTTTGCAAAGTGTGTGTTACAAAATGGCAAACTGAGAGCAAAGCAATGTTTGTGCTTTTAGATTTGCAAACTCAGTGAGTGGTTTTGCTATAAGTATTAATAGTTTTAGAAATTGTGCTATAAGAATCACAGTTAGGGTTTAAGCATTCAGAAAAAACTGTAAAACTACAGTGAAATTCTCTAGCAAGCCTCTAAGATAAACTTACTTCATAAACTATGGATTCAATCACTGTAGACCTGATTTAAACTGGTCCAAAAGCTACACACATGTTCGTTTGTTGCTGTTGAGAACAAAACATCAGTAAACAAAATATCACAAACCCTAACAAGCCTAAAAGCATTTCATATGTTTCATCTAAAATATTTCAAACAGTATGATATATATTCCTGCTACAACCCTAGAAGAGATACATGTGTTCACCAGTGAGCAGTGGAAACGCTGCTTCTCAAAGGTAAACATCAAGTTTCAACATTGCAAATGAGCTATATTTATAACCACAGAGACCCTTTCTATGTTTCCTTTGCAAGATTTTTCTAGTTTACTTTCAAGAAGCACCGGCACAGCAAATGATGTGCAGTTTAATCTGTTTTGCAACATGCCCCACAAGCATGCTGCATTCCTCACATCTTTCAAGTCTAAACATCCTTCGTGAGTAAAATTTAGCGACTTAGTAGTGTTTAGGGTGTTTGAATTTTTACATTAAAATCAAACCTAACAGAAGAAGCCTATTGAAAACAGATCTGCACTGATGCCCCCCCACCACCACCAGTGGAAAGATAAACTCAAAGGTCAAGTCTGATTTCCTGCTGGGGAAAATTTGATTTTCTACGTGCAAATGAAAGAAATTCCTGTTTATAAGGGGATTTAAAATTGGAAACAGATTGAAGTTGAAAGGCTTTTGAGATTTTAGCTGTAAATCAAGATAGAAATGCTTTACTTATGTTTACAATTACAAGTCCAACAATCTCCATTTCCCCACTGTCTCACTGCTGCACACTGTTGTGCTGGTGAAGTCAGATCAGCTGTTTGTGGGTGCAGTGTTCGAAAGTTCTGTTTCCTAGGGATTTATGTTAACTTGCAGATGAATAGCTCTGATACCTAGAACCGATTTCCCATTCAACATGGTCACACATTGGTGATAACTTTTTTTCTGGGTAAAAAAAGAACTTCAATAAAGTTCCTTTTAATATCTAGTCCTTTTCATTTTTTTCTCTAAAGCCATCAGCTGTCCAACTCCAAAGCCCTATGGTGGTAATTGCCCTTCTCTCTTATCATGACTGGCATTTGCACATAGCACTGACACATTGGTCCTTGCTGGCATTTGCTGATGAGGCAAAAGGGCAGTATCTTACACACTTCTGCACCCACACATAGATGGACTCACACACAGACACACAGGCACGCACCTAAGCTTGAGTTTGGAACTGTGCGTTCTAAGGTAGGTGCTCAAGCATAGATATATAGATATATATTGTGGTGCACATTTATACACAGAAGTGGCGTTTTGTCACGGTCTTTGTGGTTTCTCTGTTTTTATATGGTTGAGCATGAGCGACAGAGTCTTCTTGTCCCCGAGGCTCCGGTGTCAGGAAGTATTGGAGTCGACACAGCGTACGCTCAGTAGGCTGCCTGGGCCATGCAACACTGATCTTTATGTCAGCTCAAAGAAATGGAATCAGCCCTTTTCTCTGTCAACCGTTGTGTGTTTTATGTGTGTGTCTGTGTGTGAGTGCGAGCATGACAAAAGCAATGAGGAGACAAGAGGACTCAGCCTTGCCTTGAACTCTGTCACTTTGTTATAAGTTACTACTTTATGCTGTCTGTATGCTCTCTCCATTTGAGCTCTCACTATCTCTTCTCCTCTTGGCAGTTTTCCCTTTTTATCTGCTTCTTTGGTTTGCTCACTGCAAAACTTCTTCCTCAATCAATACATTCCACAGCTCACAAAATACAGCACAGAAACATTTTGGTGGGAAAAAGAATGCACCAAAAAGTGCATTTAAGAATCTTTAATTACTTGGTTAGACAGCAGGTGTTCATCCAAGGTCTGTTTGTGTGGTCTGGGTACAACATGTAGCTCTAATAACCATTAAAGTGGGTTTGATCTCACAACACATAGGAAGCATTGCAGCTTCTCGGACATCAGCTTCATATGATCCTGATTCTGGATTGGTTTGGAACAAATTCACAGCCTCTATTTTCATCAATTAACTGTGCAGTGCCATGAAATCCTTCTTACTTTTCTCTATGAACACATGAAGCCAGACTAAACAAACACACAACACATTTTAAACTATAACGGTGCTTGTGTGGAAAAAAAAAAAGAATCTCCTCTTTTAGTTATGAGCAGCTGTGGCTCAGGAGGCATCTACTAATCAGAAGGTTGTGGTTGGTCAATCCCTGGTTCCAGTTGGCATGCCCAAGTATCCTTGGGCAAGATACTGAAATCGAGTTGCTCTCAGTGTGTTTATTGCAGTGTGAATGTTAGATAGAAAGGGTCTAAGGAGCTTGGAAAGAAAAACGTCTGGACTTCTTTAAGTTGCTTGAAGACGTTTCACCTCTAATCCGAGAAGCTCCTTCAGTTCTAGGGTCAAATGGTGGAGAGTCCCAGATTTAAGCCTTGTGGGAGTATCCTCCCAAGAAGGACAATGGACCCCCTAATGGTCCTCTACCTAATCACATGAGCCAAAGTGTGAAAACGGGTGTGGGTCACAATCAGCCAAGGTTTCGGGTGAACTCATTGTGAAACCTAGCCTCACCCTATCATGTGATTTCCTGAGGTCACATCACCCAGGATTCAAATCACCCAGGTTTCACAACCTGGATGGCTGAGAACTTTCACAGACACGTTAGATAGAAAGCATTTAGGCATAGAAAAGAGTACTTACATTAGTGTGTATGTGAAGAGGCGAATGTGTGAAGGTGTATAAAGCGCTTTGAGAGCTAAAGTAGAAAAGCACTATATAACAACCAGTCCATTTACCATTTTACTATATCCAAAAAGCTGCAGCTTGACTAGACACACGCAGGCCTGATTGTTACCAGAGCTTCAGTCTAATATCCATCCATCCATTGATCCACAAAAAGAGGTTATTTTCTGTTCTACACCATCTACTATTTGTCTGTTTATTGGGAACTTTTTAATTCTCCTCTGTGATTACAGTGACAGTTCTCTTTCATTACTCAGCAAAGTCTCTTATCACTAACACGTGAACTCTGACTCAGTGGACCTGACCTTAACCCCACTAGCTCCTACGTGTGCCTGGGGATGTCAATATTCAGCCTACACTCAAGCAGTCAATAACTGACGTTTAGCTTTTAAAGAAAGAAACAAATTAAACCTGGATGGGGATGAGCTTAGGTCCAGTATTCTGGGTTCAGTCAATTTCAAATTGCTTCATTATTTTTTGTCTTTTTATAATTTGTTGTCTAATTAAGGTGAATTTTAGTTTTTGAACGTATTTCTCCCCTTTTTGTATTCAGTCTGACTGGTTTTCTTTATATCTATATTCTTTAAAATCATTAATATAAGTAATATAATTGTTAACATGTTTGCTTAACAAAAGGTGTATCTCCAAATACATGTGTTGTGCGGAAAGGTGAAGAACGCGTGGGGAACTTTCTTGCAATCACCAGTTGTTTAAAAAATGCCCCTTTAAAATCATCCATATAGAGATTTTCATTTAGCTGCATAATAATGTTTATCATTTGATGCCATTGTGATAAAATATCTGAAGTAGATTTCATTAAAGATTATGAGGCAATTCTGCACATTTTTCATGGATTCTGCTCTTTAAAAAATCCTTTTACAAAGCCAACATCATTTGCTAATCCTCCAAAGTGACTCCGTCCTTTCCAGCACATCCACAAATGTCAGTTAAAGCACTGTCCTTCATTTGAATATCCCTGATTATTATGCAGCTCCTTCTCTTACATATTCAAAATGGGGTTCTCAATCCAATTAAATGGGCAATGTGCTGTAAAGGCGTGGGCAAACATGATTGAAGGCAGAGCTTAGGATGACAAACAAGAGCAATCTGAGCGAGATGGAAAACCACTTGCTGTGAAGTTAATGGAAGACTCTGTGATGATCACTGATGGAGCGGTGGGTGGAGATGTATGTGTGTGTGACAGAGACACAGACAGATAGAGTGAATAAAAGGTAAAGTCTGAATGAGAGAAGCCAAGAGCAATATGGAATCCTGGGTATGAGTTAAGACATACACATGCCAGATTCATAGAGAGGAAGTGACCATTTTTATAGAACACTTAACAAACAGCTTAAAATCAGAAGCAAATGGCTATTAATGTAACATCTACGGCACAGCGTGTTGTTTTATCCATATGATGTTTGGACAAAATCTTTAATTGGCTTGTTTAAGAGATCCAAGAGTGAGAGGTGCCATTTATTCTTACACTGCATCTGTAATTAAAAGAAAACTAAACCATGAGGAAATTAAATATATGCAATTATCTGTTTGTGTTTATAATACAGCCCTTCATCTGCCCTTGGTTTAAAACCAAATCAGTGACTTTAAAATAAATACTCAGGAGTGGCTTGATGCTGTTTTGTCAGACTTCTGTCTGATGAATGCCTCTGCGTCCCACTGGCTCACTAAATATGCACAGTGAAATGAGCTGAAACATGGGCCTTAATTAAAAAGTGGAGACCCACGAAGATGTGATTAAAGCAGCGCTCGGTGGATTATAGTGACTAAAGCATCTCCAAAGGCATACAGAAAGAAAAAGAGAGAGGGGGAATGAAAGAGAGGAATGAGCGAGTGATTAAGGCACCGCTTTCTGGGTCTTTTTTTTTTACTTTTCATTTTTTTCTCTTCCATGTGCCTCATAAAGAGCAGCAACAGAAGCACTGTTAGGCTTTGACATGTATTCCCAGTTACGACTTCAGACCCTATACGTGATGGCCTTTTGCAAATGTATGAAATGTCAGACCTCCCTCTGTTTCACCGAGCTGTTATTGTCATATAAATGCTAATGTTAGCAAGAGATACATTTTGGTTAAAATAAGATTTAACAGTTCATGTATACAATGATTACAATCAGAATTATTTTGCCTGGATATACTGTATAGTTTCAGCCTGAAAGAATATTTCTGTAATAGTCTCAGCTGTACAGCAGGGTGATTAACTGTGCACTATGTGCTGTTCATAGGAGTGCTCAGACAGGAGGTCTAGTGGGCCCTTTATAGACACTGCATAGCTAAGCAGTCATAATGATGCTCTCATTAATAATGCAAGGTTTATTATGGACAAATTCACTCTTCTCTTCTCTTCACTTCACTCAATATTAAACATTTTTTTCATGTAATTATGAAAAAAACAGCACCAAGTGAATTGAGCTCCATAAGTTGCAAAAGTTTTCTATATGAAACCTTTATTAAGCTAGCAGTGCCCACGGGCTCAGCAATAATAAGATGAAGAGTTAAATATTAGCACGTTATTCCAAGCAAAGGAGAAAGTAAAGCCTCGTATCACTCATGGCAATATTTTCTAATTAACCTCTTTGTTGTTGTTTTTCTCCATCTGTCTCACTCAGTGCCCTGATGCCCCATGTTGACCTATAGTATGTATGCAAATATCCTGTTTTTCATATCAGATTTCTTACTGTATGGACGTCGGTTCCTGTATTAATCAAATCCCTTTGCACAGTCTCAGCATGCAAAATGGGATAGCGGTAGATAACGCAGCGATAAACAGACACTGCTTATACTCCTTTTTTCTGTAGATAATCTCTTTAACATCAGTGTGATTAAAGGCTGCATCCCCTATCCATGGGATCTGCGATCCAGTAGCTCTTTTATTGAATCTCTGCTGAATGGGATTAGTGTAAGATGAAAAGTAGGTGGAAAAGGTCATAGAAGACTAAGAGGAAATGAATGGATGGATGAATTCTGGTTTATTAATAACTACCAGATTTTTATCTTCTGTTTGACTTACTTGACAAGGAGGATACAGAATAATATGAGTGAAGAGGAATAAGAAGAATGAAGGAAAACAGGGTCAAACGGTACAGTGTAGAAAGAAAGAAAGAAATAGATGGCAGACAATGTGATAATGAAAGGAATGCACATTTGTTGGTGCCGGAGAAGAAAAAGCATAGAGTAAGTAAACAAGTAAACAAAAGAAAAATGAGAAGAGAAACAAGGGACTCACACTGAGCACTCAGGTTAAAATAATTCAGAATTAAAGGCAATATGCTAACCAAATCATTATTTTAAGTAATACCCTTTTAAACATTTGATAATTTGAAAAGGAGATCTGGAAGTCAGTTTTAGCCTGTCAGAACTGAACGAAGACGAGCTTCGCAGCCTTGTGACACACTACATATATACTCCATATGCAGCAGCTCTTTCTGCAGCAGCCTTGCCACTCATTCAGAATCACATCACTAACATATCAGTGCATTACCTGCTTCCCAACCCCCCATCCCTCCCTCTGACACTGACTGATTAATAACCTCAGACGGTCTTGCACACCCACTCTTACCACTTTCAATCCCACCTAACCTCCTGTGCGTCTCGCTTCTCTTTTAATCTGTACGCATTAGTTTTGTGGCTTGTGTTTCAGTTCTTCTACTTAAACAGACATGACGTAGTTGATGGTGACAGATGGCATTTATTATTGCATGGCTAATATGCAAGAGAGTTGACTGTTCACGCTCCTCTTTCTCTGTTTTAAGTTACCCTACACTAAAGGTCTTCTTGTTCCAGTCCAGTGAATCACTGGATTACTCATATATTGCTATTTTCTTGTTCTGCCAATCAGACCATAATCTCCCCATCTCCAGTTGTTCGTGTCATCTGTCTGCTAACTCTCTGCCACCTGTGTTTAAATAGAGGGTTCTCTCATCTCCATTTCCTTTGCTTCATTGCATCTAATCACCCAAATGTTCATAGAAAAGTGTCCCTTAAATATTTATTCCCAGAGGCCAAGGCCTTAGTTACACAGGCCTAGAGATAATCAGTGACCATCACCTGTCATCAGGCAAAAATGTATACTCCCTGACTGGTTGCGAGTGGTTGTTGGCAGTTGTTGAGGATTTAATCATTAAAGATCCATTCACACCGGCCAAGCGACTGGCCTAGTAACCACAGGTTTCTGGGGATGAGTGTGTTTTGGACAACAGGCCAGTGGGTGCTGGTAGCTGTTAGTGTGAAACAAAGATGGATTTGGTGCTAAACTAAAAACGTCCATGCGATTGCTCTGGTGGCTAGCAGGTTGTAATATTCACATGGAAGATGCCAACATGTCTGAAATCACTTGCAAATCTGCTACAGTGAAACTATGAAAAGTATTGTGTAAGTATGGTAGCGGGGGTTTTGTGTATTTATTATTAGTTGTTGGATTTTGTGAGCTTTTCTGTTTGTTATTAGTTATTTTCATACTCTTAGATTACGCAGCTCACCCATTCCTCCCTGCCTCCCATGTCTGCATTTTGGGTTTTCAACTTTTACACCCCGCCCTGACAGAAAAGCACGATGGCACTTGTAAATGGAGAATGTTTATCTTCAAAGTAAAAGTGTTAAATGTGTTTGTGTTTTACTTCGAAGGCTAACATTGTCTATTTCAGGTTCACTAAGCCTGGCTTTGAGTGCTACAAAAAGGCCACACTTATTAACAACACCATTATAACTGAAAGGAAGACAAATATCTAATGGCTAAAAAGCTAATAGCGTTCATATAGCTAATAGCTCTGATGCACAGAGCACTTCAAAGTCATTGGTATAATTGCTAGTAGACTGAAGTAACTCAATATAAAACGCTATGTATTCAATTGGCAGTGACTCTCAAAAGAGCACCTAATTGTTACACAAATTAATATTTACACAGGCTAAGGTAGGAGCTAGCAACAACTCAAACAATGGAAGGGTTTCTACAGTTTACGATTAAATGCAAATGATTTCTTCAACAGTTTAATTGGAAATAGCATCATTTTTTCTGTGCAGACTCACTCAGTCCTTCATCTTAAAGTGTTTATTAAATCCCTCATTAGATCTATGAAGTGTGCTGCTCATCTAACTTGTCATCTGACTCACGCTGTCACCTGCACTGCTGTGTAAAACATCCAGCGATGAAAAGGTCAAGGTGTCATTGCAAGTGAGGAAATGAGAGTTTTGAGCTGCAATACACAGACATGACTGTCGGTGTCTGTTACTGTAGCTGGTAATGTGATGCACACTCTATTCCAAAAGGTAAGTGCTGTCTTCACCACAGATCTGGTAGACATTAATTCATCAAGCTGGTCCATTAGGTCATTCACCTTGTTAGGCACTAGTTAACTGATCTGTGTATGTTTCACACACCTTTTCAAAACTGATTACAACTGTGTTAGTGACTGTTTGCCTGTTGTGTTGTCTTTGTTTTGTACAAGCTGATAAAATCTTCCTGTTGACTGATGGAAACCTATTTTCAAATTTCATTCTGAAAACTTAAGTGAGTGTTGTGCTTTTAGTTTGCCCTTCATCAAAGTACTCTGGCTGGTATGGAAGCCCGTTTCCGCCACTAAAAAAAAAAAAAAAGGATCCATAACTCAAAATTTCGAGTTATTTTCTCGAAATTCCGAGTTATTTTCTTGAAATTCCGAGTTATTTTCTCGAAATTCCGAGTTGTTTTCTTGAAATTTCGAGTTACTTTCTCAAAATTTCGACATATTAACTCGAAATTTCTATTTATTAACTCAAAATTTTGAGAAAAGTAACACGAAATTTCAAGTTAGCGCTGCCAATCAGTAATCTACGTGAATGACGTCATTTCCTCGTTACCCGGAAGCTGAAGCCCTCAGTTACAAATGCTACAGCTAAGCTACCGGTATTACATCCAGTCGTGAATGCACAGATTGCTGAGTGTTTTCAGCCTGGCTTCACAAATGATGAAATCCCTGTGTTATTAGCTGAATCACATGGTGTTACTATCAGCAAACGTACTCGCGAAAGCGCCAATTTGTTGGGATCCGTTTTTGAGTGCGCGTTCCTCTGCGCCATATGCTTCCGGGTAACAAGAAAGCGACCTCATTCACGTATATTTTTGATTGGCAGAGCTAACTCGAAATTTTGAGAAAAGTAACTCGAAATTTTGAGTTATGGATACTAGCTTTTTTGTTTTTATTTAGTGGCGGAAACGGGCTTCCATAGGCTGGTTTTGCTTTCACTTTGTGAGTCTGTGAGTTGGTCTTTGAAACATATACTTTAGCAGAAACTACAACAAATCTGTGGACAGATTTTGCCCGAGGCATACAGTCACAGCTACGAAAGAAATGAAGGCTGAGTTCGAAGATAGGCATCGTTTGGCCCCATGCTTTAGTTCACCTGTTTGACTTTCTTTTGCAATTTTTCTATTTCTAACTCAATGTATGAGGTGTCTTTACCTCGTATATGCACACACAGTTTTTGAAAAACTAATTGACTTGGTGGCTGGTGTGACGCCAGTGCAAGATTGGGTCTTGTTGACATGGTTTTAATTAGCTTATGAAAAGAGTTACTGCTCATGAAACTGCCCTGCTAATCCTCTAATTTGCTCTGGCCTCTGATCCCGGACACTTATAGGAAAGTGTTTTCTCCTAGATGCTGGCGTTCTCCCAAGGGTACCTGAAGTAAGTTTGTAATGTCAGTGTCAAGTATATAATCTTAATTCCACTGCCAGTGCACAAACCACTGGTAACTGCACAACTCGAACGTCTCTGAAATCTCCAGGATGGAAGAGCAGTCTGACATTTGAGAAAAGTCCAGGATAACATCTGTGTTTCACATATTCTGTCCCGCAGCCCCAGTTTAATAAACCTTGTTATGCACAGAAAGGAGCCCTAAAAAGTTGAAAGCAGGACACAACTCAATAAGTCAAATTTTTATTCCAGATTTATCCACCTTTTTACTTGCAGAACATGCACTCATAAGTACACAGAAACTGCTGCTCAAATACTGCTCCCTTGCTGATCACCTCTGAAGTCAGCCTAAGAATAACGATTGTAAAAATGTCATCACAAGTTTGCCGCTGACATGCAGAAAGACAAACTGGTGGAGGACCTTCTGAATAGTTGTGCAAAGAATTTGAAGAAAAGACACAACCTTGTTGGCCTGAGAAGCTTGAAGAGGTAGAAAACATTTTGAAAAAGACATTGTGATATGTGCACACAAGAGTGAAAAGGAGACAGTGAGACTGAAAATACTTAGAGGCAGGAAGTTGGCAGCGCTGTCAGTGCAGAACTGTCTCAGCTTGCACAACGAGGTGAAACCACCTGATGAGGTGTCTCACTCCTACACACACATATGCAGCTGTGTGACTTGATGTCAATGACTGTTTTTCTGACAGCAGCAGTCTGCTGCCTCTCTTTCTGATATTATCACCTTGTTAAAACATGGTAAGATGATTTTCTTTTGGTTTTTACATGTTGGAAAAGGTGTCTAATCAAAAAATAAAAAGTGTGACTGTTTACATTTTATAGTAGTGAAGCAGGCTGCGGAGGCATTATTCATTTTTTACATATTGGATGCTGTATAAACCACAGAAAGTAAACTAAATTTTCCCTACAGCTCATTCTCCATCTCTGCATGTCTCTTATTTCACTCCACCCCACGTCCCTCCTACTCGCCTTCATCCTAGCTTCCTGCTTGACTGCCTGGCGGCGCTATAAATGAATTGAGCTAGATGTATGATCAGAAATAAATTTATCTGCTCGACGCGCTTCCTGTGACAATTTCCAGGGCAATATGTAACTGTTTGAAGTCTGAGTTGGTGCGGGGTGGTGGCTAACACAATCTTATCAAACCAGAGAGGGCTGGCTAGAGAATCTAAGCAGGCCTCCCCAGACTGTTGGATATTATTCACTCTGATGGCTTCAAGAGCTTTATCAGTGTGCCAGAAATGCTAAGTAACTGAGTAAAGCCTGTTTCTGTATCTGGCAGTGCCTTTTCATACAGACGTTCTTGCTCTTAAACACATAAATACACATGTTTGTCTCTGTTACCCCGTTTAACCACACGCACCAAACCCCCCCCTCACGTTCCACACACCCATATGTACTTTTAATGTACTTGCTTGCCCACTAAGCCTCCTTCTATGGGCAGGCGCAGGAGGACTTGGACTGGACATAAAAACACAGACACACTGCCTATCAACCTCCTACAGCCACATAAGCGCACACACACACACACACATGCACACTCAGACTGGATTGGTCCCAGCGTCTGCCATCTGCGTGTGTTTGTATGTTGGCCTATTGTACCAGGGAATGTGTTATATTAATGTGTGAAAGTGAATGAATGGGTGTTGAAATGAGTCTTTTGATATTTGGAAAGTACAGAGGGTCAGTCTGTTACATGCTGTCAAGGCCAACGTTGTTTCTTTGAAGAAAGTTTAGACTAAAGTTTGTATTCACAGTGCAACTTGGACTTGAAATATCTGAAAGGCATTTTTTTAAAGATCATTTTTATGTGACTTATACAAAAAAGACCCTTACCTGTGTAACACAGCCATTCTTAAAAAACATTTGAATCAAAAGTATTGTCCAAGAATGGCTATTATATCCCATTTATTGTGTATTTGGAGTCTTTCAATAGAAAGACTCTTTCTCTGCATTCAACATATAAAGAACGGTGAAACTGTAGAAAAGTTAAAAATTGTTCAAACATTAAGGTGTTTAAAAGTCTTTGATATCATCCACAATTACTCCAGAGTTTTACTTTACTGAAAGGAAGTTATTATTTCCAACTACAATCATTTGTATATATGCCAGCTCATTTGTAAGGTGCACTTACACAAGGTGTTTAACTGCCATTTAACACAAATATTTAATCAGCCAGTCACATGGCAGCAAGTTGGTCAAACATCAAAACAAATGTAAGTGATTTTGTGATTCAAGTGATTTTGCAGCATGGTTGTTGGTGACACTCAAGCTGAGTATTTCAGAAATTGCTGATCTACTGGGACAAACATCTCTAGGGTGTACAGGGAATGGTCCAAGAAGAGAAACTATCCAGGGAACATGAGTTCACATGAGCAAAAATGCCTTCTTGATGCAAAAGTAAAAAATAGCCAGAATACTTTAAGTTGATAGGAAGGCGACAGTGACTCAAACAACCATTTGGAGAAGAGGATCTTTGAAGGCACTACACAGTGAACCTTGAAGCAGCTATAAAAACAGATAAGAAATGTCAAGTCTGATGAGTCTTGATTTCTGCTGTGATGTGCCAATGGTAGGGTCAGAAAAAGGGTGGTGTAATGATGTGCTGGCTATTTTCTTGGCAAACTTTGTGCCCCTTAGTACCAACTAAAAAATACTAAAAAACTGAAACCTACCTGAGTATTGTTGCTGATCGTGTTTATCCCTTCACGAATACAGCGTACCAGTCTTCTGATGGTTGCTTCAGCATGATAACACGTCTTGTCTGGTCAAATCATTTCAAAATGGTTTCTTAAACAGTTCATTGTACTCGAACGGCCTCTACGGTCACCAGATCACCTTTGGGATGTGGATGGATGCGCAGCTTAAAAATCTGCAGCAGCTGTGGGGCGCTACCATCTCAGTATGGACCAAAATCTCTGACTAATGATTCCAGCATCTTGTTGAACATGTGCCAGGAAGAATTACAGTAAGCAAAAGAGGATCCACATCAGTATTATCGAAGTGTAACTAATAATATAACTGGTGAGTGTATGGTAGCATGGATTTTCTCTGGTACCTCCAGATCATTCCATGTGACAATGTGAAAATACTAAAATAGGCAAAGCACAGCTCCTTGCAATTGCATTTACCTACCTGGAATGCCTTGGGCACAGAGAGCGGCAACAAAGACCCCCTAGGGAACCGAACAGTCCGGCCATCAATGACAATTGAAATGATGCAGATTAAGTAAGTCACAGCTTGAGACTGAAAACCACCACTCCAGTCAAAGTAGCTTGAACTCAGATAGATACTATGTCTAAGGCAGTTACACAGCACATCCTGAATGAGGCTTTGATAATTAGCCATTAACTTAAGGATGTCATTGTGTCAGGACTGTCCACCAAGGCTAACCTTGTTAGCTGCTGGAACTAATGCTATACTCCATTACTAATTTCATGCTAGTATGAAGTACACTCAAACAGGTGACTTTCTAAATTCCTTCACTGGCTGTTGGCCATCATAGAATTTTTATTAAAGGTATTTTGAAATCCTTGTTCCCTCCTGTGTTTCATAAATAAATAATGTTCTATTGCTGTTGACATATCACAAGTATAGAGTGAACAGAGTCAATTTTCTATGAAAACTAAACGGTTTTTAAATCTGCTGATGACAAAACATTGTTACCCTTCACCGTTAATGTAAACTCTGCTGTGTCTTTTGCCCGCTCTTGTTATTAGCTTATTTTTCCAGGGAAGATGAGAAAGAGTGAATGCCTTAGACATAAAGCACACAGAAATCTATACACATGGCCTTAGGAAGACCTGAGCTTTAGGTGGAGCGTGACAACTGTACCTGAAGGTGTAAATAATTTTCACGCAAGGTAAAATTTAGCTCTGGCTGATGCTTTTTAAAAAGCATACATTTTTTGACAGGCTTCCACAAACCACATACATTATCAAACATTATCAAAGTGATAAATATAGGAGATAGCAATATAGGGACAACCAAAATAACCAAATAAGACTACACAGACTCTTTTCTGAGAAATATTTTTCTCACTATTTACAGAACTGGTGTATTGGCTTCATATCTTACCTATGTTTATGCCGTGTGTACTCCAAATCTATCAATTTATTAATCTGTGGTAAGACTGTAAATTTGGAGGGTATCATCTGCTCTCACAAGCTGTACTTTTAGCCTCTCCATAGCAGTATTTCTTTTTTTTGTACAAAGAAAACTCTAAGATTTCAGCACTGAAGGAATGGTTGTAAGGTGAAGTTTTTAATATGTCAAGAGAATTCGAAATGACCTTCATTCCTTATTCCACCTCACCAGTGTGTAGAGTGGATGGCACTAGCACCCACTATTGTCCTACAAATAGCACACATGCAGCAACTTGTCACTGCACTCAACACTTGGTGATAAATCTCAGCAAAGATACAGGGCTACACATACTGATGGTCTGCCCACACTGTTGTCACGATGACTTCATACTCGGCAAGTTAGTTGGATCTTTGAGATTAGTTGGCACACACGCCAAAGCGTTACTTTTGACTGGTCAGGCTGTTTCTGTCTGACCTGCTTTGCTCTTTTCTTTGTAGCAAGGCACTGAGCTGCAATGTAACATGGTATACATATACCATGATACAGACTTGTTATTTTATTTGACGCTAAGTCAAATGGTAGTGTTTTTGCAGACAAATTCCAAATCCCACCAGTTACTAGTTAAACATTTGACTTTCCTACTGTATTTGTTAAAACATGTTTAAAAAAAGGTTTTCTTTAATAATAATAATTTCATGTTCTTGCTCTTTTTGTTCAATTTCTGTATTTTCAGAAGTGGACAAACATACAGAGAAACAGCTCTATCCAAAGAGATGCAAAACAGACAACTGAAAACGCAAACACACGCACACATACAATATCTCTCTGTGTTGTTCTCTCTCTCTCTCTCTCTCTCTCTCTCTCTCACACACACACACACACACACACACAAATGTACACACACATATGAGTAAAGGGCTTATTTGAGGTTATTATGGGACATTAGTTTGGCTTGGGAAATGACAGGGCTTAGCATGATTCTGCCGTTGCATAGCAACCTAGGTAATTTTCAGATAGCTAACACTGCTTCATTTTAGGTGATAGAATTTTATTTTTTGTTAATAAAACAGGAGGAGTGTAGATATTTTTGGCTGCCAGCCACAGGGAGAAAAAAATGGGGGATAGAATAAAAGAAGAAAAAAAAAAGCAGTCTTTTAAATTGCATTTATATATCACTATGTGTTTTTAAGGGGATGTAACTGCTATCAGATTCTATTTTCTATTAACATAATGAAGATTAACATTGTTAAATGACATATTTGCATGTTGCAAATGTGCTGATAATGAACAAATCAGTTCAGTCTTTAGATATTTTAACGAGGAAAATGAAACAATCAAGCACTGCTCTGTAGGGACTTACAGCATTGTTAAGCTTTTTGTATGGTTATATTAAAGCACTGGAAGCACTCGGTTAAGACTGGGGAAAAGTCATAAAGTCATAATCATTCCACCCCCAAAAAGGAAAAATAATCCACAGCTGGGCCTTCAACTGCGATTTGAGGTCTACTCTTTTGCGTGATGATGGTACAATTCTACAATCCAAAGTCTGATGTCCTTCATACATGTTGGACTTCATGCAATGTATTTTTGTAGTACAGTACAGTGTTTTATATGAGCAATATATTCCTTTTCAAGTCCTCTCTCAGAAAAGGACCGCATAGTATCTTGGCAAAACGTTTATGACAATTTACTTCTACTCTCATGAAAATTATGTATTTGAACTAAAAATACTTTTTCCAGTAATGCAGTGTCTAAGCCTCACAAATGAGCAAATAAATATGCACTTAATTAGTGAGTGACAATAAAAAAGAAAAGATTCCACTTTTTAGTTAGGCAGGTGAGTTTGAGCCTCTTCCACCCCAGCTACCTCCCACAATTTTACTTTAAACTGATATAAGAAAACCTTACATTCCACACGACAGTTTTTCACCAACACCAGGAAAGTGAAGACACTGTACTGAACTTCAGTAACCAAACTCAAGTAGTTTCTATGCAGTGAAAACAATAGCAATACATGAACTCCTGGTGCTCCACGAGGACTATATTAAACCTCATAAACTCACATTCTTCTCTCTTTGGTCTAATCAAATTTCTCACAATCAAAGGTCCCACCAAGGCATGCAGTGTCAACAATTACATTGTAACACAGATTTAATTAGACAGCTAATTTATTAATATGCAACTTCTAGGAGCCAGGGTTGACAGCTTTGATCACTGTTTGTGAAGTTAAGTTGATGGTGTTAGTAACATCCATGAATTACAGAAGGGCTGTGTAGGATTTCTAAATTAGTAAATCCTTTTGAGAATAATGTAGCCTTCAATTCAATCTCCCCTTTAAAGTAGTAGAAGAAGAAAGAAAAGTATTTATGATGCACTGCTATGTCACAAATTTGATTTAAAAGATAAATATTGTCATTTGAAAAAACTAGTGTGAAGCCAAGACATAATAAATATACTAAATAGTGCATTTAACATTTGGCAATTAAAACCAAGATGAACACAATGAGAATTTGCATCCCAAATGCCACACTAGGTCACTCCCAGCTACTCCTTGGATAAAAGGGAGAAAAGATAAGGAATAAAAGAATGTGACAGAGCGGGGGGAAAGCAGAGAGGTACAGAAGGGGAATGAGTCTTAGGAGAGATAGAGCTACTGTACAACATGCTGCTGTAGTGGCAGATAAGTATTATTCTGGTGGGGCAGATTAAAAGACTACAATCTTCCGATGAATATATTAACATTTCATGAGACAAATCGAGGACTGGCAATCTCTTCCCTTGCATAAATAATGAACTAGTTTAATATGAATGCCTAGTTGAGAGCCTCCCCTGACATGTGCAAAATTGAATGGGATGCTGTGTGCGAGTGTTATTTGCAGGATGTGTGTAAATGCGAGTAAAAACGTGTGTGTTTAGTGGACGGGGCAAATGGGATTTCTGTTGCAATATGTGTTGGGGTGTTGGCTAGTGATCTGTGCTGTTCCTGCACGTTCAGGCAATGAGCAGTCTTTTTTTCCTTTTTCCAGAATGAAGAGATCAATTGCAGCATACACCAGAGTGAAAGCCGGACAAACATTTTTCCAGTACGGAAAGAAGTAAAAAAAATTGTTGTTTTAAAAGTGTAAAGTGAAGTAAAAGCTGTAAGACATCTCATCAATTTCACACCTTCTTCTTTATTATAGTATTTGAAAATATATTGACATATATTACAATATAAAGCACCTTGAGGTGAAAGTTGACATTTTCCTCTAAATAAAATTGAATTGAATAGGGTCATTTTTCCAGCTGCTGGCTACTAACCCTAACCCTTACCCTAACCTATGAAACTTAAAGGCACAGCATTTCTGTGTTATTTCTATGACAAACAGAATAAATAAGGCTTCCAAGATAGTATGATAATGGAGAGATGCCTCTGCTATAGTTTACCTTTTCTTTATAACGTTAACTATGAAGATAAATATTAGAAAAAGTAACAAAATGTTCCTTATGGTTAAGTCCTCTTACTCTCTTTATGTTTTTATGCATACATCATTTCCATCTCATCTTTGGCTCGCTCACTCACCTCAGCCACTCTTCCTCTTTTTGTGTAACTGGGAGATGGAAAGAATTAAGTTGTAGAGTGCTAAAATGATTAGACATTACAGATATTTTTCTTTATTTTATTTTATTTTTTGCTAAAATGCCTCTGCATGTTTTTGCACTCTACGACAGAATGACATCTGCAGCAAAGTTGTGGAATTTTGAGTGGAACCCTGCTGATTATTTAAAGCAGCCATAGCAAAAACTGGAAAATGCGCCAGCTACCCAAGTGTGAAAGTAGTGGGTTTAAATTGATTTTTGATCCGTGAAAACACAAACATGGTGTGAACTGCGTCGCTTCCAGTTCGCTGGCCCAGTTTAGAATGGACTTTACTGGCAAGGGTGCAACCCAAAAAAACCAACAAGCCGATCAACATTTCTCAGCAGAGTACGGACAAGTTGCCAACCACGGTACATGTTTCAGCTTAGACACACAGTAGAGGAAAGTAACAAAGCAAAAAAAAAAAAAAAAAAACACATAACAAATGACATAATGAAATGCGTGTTATATTGATTTAACTGAAGACTTTTGGCATTAATCTTTTACCTCGAGACCACGATGAAAAGATTTCAGAGAGTTTTGAGGAGCCTCTTATCAGTCTATGTTATGAGCAGCTATTTCTTATTCCTTTTACCCTGTGCTACTTTAGCGCTAAGTTCCCAGAGTCTATTAAAGCTCTGCATTTTGACGCTGGTTTCCCTAGAGCGTGACAGATCAGTTCAGTCGAAGAGGGTCAAGTAAAGTTCACAGATAAAGGGCAGTTTGGAGAGAATGAGGGATGAGGGGGAGGCGGAGCAAGAAAGAAACGTTCAGAGTGAGAGATCTCTCACCTTGCTTCCACATGAAACATCCAAAGACACCAGTAGCTGATGCAGCATTATGGTTATGCTACTATTAGGCTGTGTGTGATCAAGCTTGTGCACTATATCAGCGGTCCTCAACCCCCGGGCCGTCGTTTGAGTCGTTTGGTACCAGGCCACGAGAGTTGAGGCTCGGGTGTGAAATTTATGGTTTTTAAGATATTTAGCGGTTTTTATCGTTATCTTTTTAATTGTTTTTTTGTTAACTCGGTTTCCCTGGGTCTTTTCCCGTGTGTTATGAATAAATCTTCTTTTTTTGGTACGGGTACTGGTTTTATTTTGTTGTATTTATCTGCCTTAAAGGCCAATCTGTGAAAATATTGTCTGGAATACACTGGTCCATGGCGCAAAAAGGTTGGGGACCACAGCACTATATAACATGACATGACTTTTTTCTTCACTTTGATAATATAATGAGAACCTGTTGTGAATCTGAGGAATAAAAACAATCAGTAACTGGGATAAAACGTCATGTAAATACCCAGTCGGACACAGAGACCTCCTCTCAGTTACAGCCATGTCATAGTTTCCATATCTGCGAGTCTGCTGTGGTAAACAATGTTATCAGATGGTGAGCCTGTGGACATCCACATGCCTGCCAGTTTTAGTGACAGTGCAGACTAACTAAACTACGACTGACCAACTGTGGATATGCCCTTCAGCACACTTGGGTGGACTTTATAGATGTGTAACAGGAAGGCCTACGTTCTCTGGTGTCTGCATCTTCCCATGTCTGTGTCTGGAACTGAGTATAATCTTTGCCTTTGTATTATTATTATTTTTTTTGTCATGTGCTCACAGACAACTCATTCAAGTGATTCTGAAGCTTTTTGGCAAGAATTGCCAGGAATGTGAGGATCCCCACAGTGGTTAATGCCATGGCCCACTGCAGGAACAAAGCTGGAGTGTCGCTATAACTCCCTTCAAACACGCTCCCTTCCATTCTAGTTTTCCTCAGTTGCTCTGGCTCACTTCTTGGCAGTTGAAATTGTCAAAACAGTAGGTGAAATCCTTCACAGCATTGTGTTACTTGTGAACACCAGAAAGAAACTCTCTTTCTATCTGAGTATTTACAGATTGTTGAATTGTCAAAATCTGCTGAACTCACATGTGTTAAGTTATGAATATGAGTATTTTAGAGCCTGAGCACAACAGATTTCCAACAGTTTTTGAACATGGTTCCAGCACGACGAGGGCAACAGCCTGGCCATGGAAGATGGAGAAGAGTGTGGTAGTGTAGCAAGGGGAAGACAAAAGAGTATAGACTGATACAGAAGAGAGAAGAGTGGTTCTTTCTCCCATTGTCACATGAAGGAGAAAAATTGGGGCTGATTAGAATCTGTAGCAACCACTATTTTGTAACTTTTGTTACAACATGTTGTTTATTCTGTTTACTATATTGTAATGTGGTATGTAACCATTTCATACATCATTAGTAATCAGTTTTGTTCCTTTTGAATAGAGCTCTTGAAATTAGCATGTGAAGAGTATTCACTATGATTCCCAATAGCAGTCAGTTAACAAGAAAGAAAATTCAAGAAAATTCCTGATTTGATTTCTTTAATCTCTAAATGGGGAGTTTGGCTTCCTTGTGATATTGTTGAGTTTTTCATTTCGCTTTTTACTGCATGAATCCTTTTTTGTTACTATTCTGTGATCCTGTTTTGGTTCATGTTTCCGTTCTTATTCTGGTAATACTGAATGTCTTTTCTTTTTTACTTTTGTTTTGTGATATCTTAAATTTTGGTTCATGACTTTCTTATGGAACAGGTCTATTATTTATTCTAGTAGCAGTTGTGGAGATCACCTTTGCTGTGTTTCTGTCTCATTTCTGTGTTTAAGGCCTTGGTCTTGTACATCGTGTTAAACATTAGTATTCACGTCTGCATCAGTATCTTCAGGCTATTACCTTTTAGTCTTTGAAGGTTTGTTTTCTTTCATGTCCTGTCTTAGTTTTACTTCCTGTCTTTCTCCCTCTGATTGTCTCATCTTGTGTTATCTCACCTGTGTTTAATTGCCTTCCCATTTGTCATCCACTAATCAGCCCTCCGTGTATAAATAATCCCGCCTTCCCCTTAGTCTTTGTCACGGTGTCTCTTATGCTTCCTGTGTAAGCTTGAAGAGCATGCATGTTCTCCTTTTTCTGTTTCCTTCTTGGACTTTGATTATTTCTTTAGTTGTTAATGGTTTAAAAGCTTGTTTTTGTTAGCCTCCAGCTCCAGCCTCCTGAGTTCACACTTCACTCTTACAATATCACATCTATTGGAGAGTGAAATGTGCACAAAATGCAGCTTTATGTTAAATACTTTACCACAATAAAGTCAGAGAATGCAACACATCTGATTGATGACACTTAACTATTATGATTCACATCTGAGCTTTGACAAAATATTAATAGGATGTAAAGTTAGAAGTTTATTTGGAGTTCTTTTGATTAGTTTGCATATTGTGACTTCTTCTACAGAAACAGATATTGTCGAGATCATCAACTGCTGGTTATATGACAGTTGTTTCTTTTAAGTCAATCTTTCTGAAAGTAAACAAAGAGGTAAAAAGAGTCCATAATGTAGTTTATATCATTCATAAAGAGGTATTTTTCAAGTCAGCAGTTGAAGTCTAGTTACATAGTCTGTTGTTAGTGTACACCTAGTGCACATGATGTCCCCAAGCTTTCCCTGCTTGCCACCAAAAGCGGGTGTGTAGATGTCTTGAAGCTGTGTACACGAGTCCATATGCATGCATGATGTATCTGAGAAAGTGTGCGTGTGTGTGTCTATTCCCTGCACAGCTTCTGTCCACAGTCACTGTCAAAGCTAGTCCACTGGGTCTTTCAATGCACAGGTGGTGATAGACTGGCCCCTAATGAGTCCATATGGGACTGTCTGGGAGAGGTGTGTGCTGTGTGTGCTGGTTATCTGTGTGTGTGTGCATGCATGTGTGTGTGCATGTGTGTGTGTGTGTGCGTGTGTACCACTGGCCGGTAAAGTCACTGTGCACTTTAGATATCAATGTTCCTCTTGTGCACAAAAGGTAAAGCCCTGCTGTATGTGAGAAAGAACAACCCACCCACTGAGAACAGTAAAGATGAAACTTGCCACAGTGGGTGAACTTAAGCATCCTGCAAACAACTGCTATGCTTTTACAACCACATACAAACATGCACACTGGTTATGCAAATTCTCTGCACTGCATTGTGTAACAATCAAATTATGGGTTCTGTGGCCAGCATTGTTATGGCTTCTACTGCACATCTATTGGTGTTCTGTTGATCTTACTGCAGTTTCTATTTATACTTTATACTTGTGTCAATTCTCAAGGATTCATTTTGCATTTTAATGTATTATATTTCTTATAAAACTGTCAAAACCAGGCAATTAGATATTAACTACTGAGTGTCCTGATCTGGATAGAATCAAGCATTTCTGTAATAGACTTTCTCAGTTAGATTAACCCAGTTTGTTTTTCTTGTATGTGTTTTTAGTCTGGCTAATCATTTATCTTTGCTTGGTTTTTCAGATTTCCACCAATTACCTCCTTACCAGGGAGTGCAAGCTGTCCCAATGTCAACCGATAAATCACCGAATGGGGATAAAGGATTGAAGAAGTTGAGCAAGTAACATCTGGCCTTGATCATTGCTCCGCAGCTCAGCTCTTCTATATTCTAATTCCGTCATGCGCTCCCAGGACATTCTGGATAAACAGGATTTTCCTCCAGTAATTCCAGGAATTCAACTGGACAAGGCTTCCAAAGGAAACCTGCATCACCACTGGCTGTCACCTTGGTTCCACCAAGAAACCCCACAGCCTCAGATTCTCCATAGCCTCCTGCATGGCCTTGCACTCCATCCACAGTCAGGCTGGTCCGTGATACTGCAGTCAATTCCACCTTGGTTCATACTCCATCCTGCTCCACAATTCTTATTATAGGTATCTCCATCATGTTGAAATTCAGCATGAAGATGGACAAAACTTACAGCTTTCCTTGTGCTTGAGTTCTGTAAGTTATTGACAAAATCCCAGAGATTAAAGAAGACTATCTGAAGTTGAAGTGGGTTGTAGTCCATGTGGGAACAAATGATATCCAGTATCAACAGTATGAACTTGTGGTTACAGTCACCTGCTGAGTTTGCAGACCTGGCTGTCATCAATGTGTAACGACTATGGGGTGATTTTTATAGATAACTTTGACTTGTTTTGGGAGCACAGACAGCTTTACCAAATAGACTGTCTCTACACTCTAATAGACTGGGTTCTTGGATGTTATTGGCATAAATATCTTAATGTTTACACCACTTGCATGCTGCACCTTTCTCTGACAACTGCGACCCAACTGCCACAATCTGGTGTTAAGTGATGATGTATGAATCCTTCTCCTGGGTCTAAACGACTCGGTGTTTATTAAGGCAGTTGTGTTTTTAACGTGTTTTAATGCTTTGTATCTTATTCTATTTAATCTGAAAAAGCCCCTAAAAAAGGCAGTAATCACTGTCGGCCTCTCTTGGGTTTTATTACCACTATTCATTTTAAAAGTCAGTTTTAAAAACATGACCTATGTAACTACAGCTCAGCCCGTGAAGCGGTAAATTAATTACTAACCTCGTATTGTGGATCGATTATCTCAGTTGTTCTCCTGACTGAAGTTTGGTCTGTTTACAGCATCCTGCCATGCGATTGCATTTGTCCCTAACCATCAGGAACCATCACGTTAGCTTTCATCGAGTGGAAAAAGGTTAGCGTTTATCCTCCAACTTCACTTCCTAATGTGTTTATATTATGCTAATCATGGCTTTGTAGCTAGCCACCACGTAGCACAGGGGTGGGCAACTCCGGCCTCGAGTGCCGGTGTCCTGCAGGTTTTATATATTACCCTGGGTCAACACACCTGAATCAAATGATTAGTTCGTTACCAGGCCTCTGCAAAACTTCAGGAGATGTTGGGGAGGTCATTTAACCATTTGAATCAGCTGTGTTGGATTAAGGACACATTTAAAACCTGCAGGACACCGGCCCTCGAGGCCTGGAGTTGCCCACCCCTGACATAGCACATCATTATATACCAGGTAGCCCAACTTCAGTAACCCCACAAACATCACTGCTATTTAGTTTAATGTCTTCATTTATGTTCCCTTATTTAGAACATGGTATATCATGTTTAGGTGGAAACTAGCGAGCTACCTTCCTGCTAACTTCTAACTCCGTTAAATTTCAGAAATTCTGTTTCTGTGGATGACTGGATGTTAAACTTAATTGTTACACCTGGTAAAGCAGCCACACTGATCATTTTATTAAAGATGAAAGAATTTTGACAGTTTGTAACTCTCAGTGATGCTGCAGTATTCTTTTGACTTTGGGACCTGTAGCGGAGTTTGGACCCGGAAACGGCTAATGACGTCAGACTTAAAGGCTGAACCAGAACTACACATCAAGCTTCAATCCCTTGAGTGACCAGTTCACATTTTTCAGGTTTGTTCATTTCAATCTAATTACCGCCTACAGTAAGCACAGTCTTTTAAATTCAGGATTACAGTAATACAGTAGTCCTGAATTTAATAGAGTAATTCATTTAAATGGGGACTTTAATTATTTAATGCATCTGCATGACTGTCATAGCCACCAATAAACCAAATCCTGTGGAGACTGTCTGCTCCTAGACCAGCGGTCCCCAACCCCCGGACCAGTACCGGTCTGTGAGTCGTTTGGTACCGGGCCGCGAGCGTTGAGGTTCGGGTGTGAAATGTATGGTTTTCAGGGTTTTTATCGGTTTTTAGCATAATTTTGTTGTCGTTTTTGTCGTTTACTCGTTTTTTTTGGGTCGTTTCACGTGTGTTATGAATAAATCTTCTTTTTTCGGTACCGGTACTAGTTTTATTTTGTTGTATTTATCTGTGACACCTTAAATGCCAGTCCGTGAAAATATTGTCGGGCATAAACCGGTCCGTGGTGCAAAAAAAGGTTGGGGACCGCTGTCCTAGACCACCTAAGAACAAACAAAATACCAGCAAAAAATATTTGAATTATGAAAAATCACAAGAAAAAAAATACTTTTTTAACTGTACTAAAGAACAAAAAAATAAATAAATGTGGAGTATTAAAAACATGAGATTACTCTCTTTCAAGTCCCTGACAGTTTATGACTTAATAACTGATTAAAAGATTGATTTATTTTGCCTCACAGAAACCTGGCTGCAGCAGAATGAATATGTTAGTTTAAATGAATCAACAACTGAAGTTATATTAACTGTCAGAATCCTCAGGGCAAAGGCCAAGGAAATTATTTTAACATTCATATATATTTTGCCAATAACAGCCTCAATACTGTATTGAATTATTAGACTCAGCTGGCTTTTCTCAAAATGTAAAGTAACGTACATATGGCACTGAACACTGAACAGTTTTTCCTGAAAACCCTCTTTTGTCTGACAATTTCTTAATAACATTTAATTTTATAATAATGGACTACACCGAACTGGAAAACATTTTCGGTACGCTAGATATTTCACTGAAAATGCTGTAACACAATTTAAAGTTCTTCCTTCTATGTTCAATAGAATTCTTTGTACCAACACAATTCAGAGCAGTTACAAGAACCTCACTCCCGCAGAAGTCAATTATCTTGGTAATAGTATTATATCTTTATGGTTTATGGCCCTGAATACAGTCATTCCAAAAAAAGAAAGTGTCAAATCAAAGAGTCAAATTGATGATTCTTAAATGCCTTGAAGTAAAAATGGCATTGTACTAATTTAATAAGTCTTTATTATAGTTTTTTGCTCTCTAAAAAAAGATTTCTTTAAAAATAAAATTCCAACCATAAGAGAAAAAAATATTCACAGTCATCCCTCAGACACACGATTAATTACAGCAACTTTAATAACTGCTGATATTTGATTACACTCTTTCATGCCTATTGATCTTTCTGAAGTAACTTCAATAATATCTTCCTCTAAATCATCTACATCTTTATTGGACATCATTCCTAGAAGACCGATCAAAAAAGTATGATCATTACTCAGCACCACAATTTAATATGCATATCAAAAAAGGTAAAAAGTCCTTACTTCATCGAACTATCTTAGCTAGTTCTAGAACAATTTCCATCCTTATTAAAAAAAATGAAAATAAAAGAGTAGTTGTCACACAGCTAACTGATCATTTGCAGAGGAATTGTCAATTTACAGTTTTTCTCAGTCGCTTTGGTGCGTTTCTCAGATCAGAATTGAAATTCTCATAACTATTAGTTCAACCTCCACAACACTCAGTCATTTGTGCACATCATAGTAGCAATTTCTCCCCTCTCTGAACAAACTGCAAATGATTTTGGACATGAATCAGTTGCTTCCATACATTTCCCTGCTGCTTTCTGACATTTCCATTTGCTTATGTCATGTCAGTCAAAAGTAATCATACCTATGGATGCTGAATAGTCGTTCCCAATAAAACTAATAGTCATACATCCATTGCTTGAGTCATCACACACAAAATTGTTGAACTAGTTATCACATGCCAAATATTGGCCATCTGTCAAGCAAATCCTATACCTTTCTGTATCATTTTTCCTGGAAATGTCTCCGAAATGGAACAATTGATCTCAGGTGAATCACAGCTGTCACTCATGAGGAGGCGTATGAAAGTTTAGTTGTAACCAATGACAAACAACTTGTTCACTGTCAATTATGGATGAATCCTGTGAATCCCCAATTGGCAAGCATATATAAACTGTGCAGGAGCTAGTGTGTACCATTTCTACACTTCTGTGACACAAAATGGAAGGTCAGCACCGTGGAAGAGGGGTGAGGATGCGGGGAGGAAGGGGAAGGGGAAGAGGGAGAAGAGGAAGATATAGGCGGATTCCTAATGAAATAAGGGCTACAATTGTGGACCATGTTGTCAATCACGGCCTCACCATGGAGGAGGCTGGTCGAAGGGTGCAACCCAATATTGGAAGAACTACTGTCAGTTCAATCATCCAAACATTCCGTAGGGAAAACAGGTATGCAAACAGTAATACACTGTACTGTACTGTGCCATCTCAGACACATCACATGTTACTGTACTGTATTTGCAATTTCACAAAAAGTTCACTCTGCACCACATAGGATTGTAAGACAACCTCGCGGAGGCGGAAGAGGGCCCCTTTTTACCCCACAGCAAGAAGAAGCCATTTGTGCAATGGTCATTGCAAACAATGCAATAAAGCTGAGAGAAATACAAAGCGCTGTCATAGAGAATCACACGGTATTTGGCAATATTGAATCTGTTTCAATTTCAACAATTGACAGAGTACTCAAGAAAAATGAAATCCACATGAAGCAATTGTATAAGGTGCCATTTGAACGAAACAGTGACAGGGTGAAGGAGATCCGTCACCAGTATGTGCAGGTAAAGCTGGTCTTCTATGTTCTGCACTGCAAACTGTTTTACAGTACTTCGTAGTTTCATGCAGTACACTTGCAATTCCACAGCACATACTCTACAATGTGTTTTACCAAATGCATGCATTACTGTTTGTTACTGTACACAGGCATATTGTGACATTGCATTTCTGTCTCTCTCTAAAGCGTGTACTGGAGCTGGAAGCCAGGGAAACACTGCACACATTCATATATGTTGATGAGGCAGGTTTCAATCTGGCCAAAGGCAGAAGGCGTGGAAGAAATCGCATTGGACAGAGGGCAACCACTGAAGTCCCTGGTCAGCGCGGAGGGAATATTACCATGTGTGCAGCCATCTCAGACAACGGCGTCCTCACCCATATCCCCCTTCTTGGTCCATACAATACCCAACATCTCCTGACATTTTTAGACACTCTGTACAGGGACCTAGTCCCTGAGAATGAGAGAGGTGGAGGCCAACTCAGCAAGTATGTTGTTGTCTAGGATAATGTCCGTTTTCACCACTCCCATCAGGTCAGAGAGTGGTTTGCAGCACATGACAGACTTCTGGTTGAATATCTCCCTCCATATTCCCCATTCCTTAATCCAATAGAGGAGTTTTTCTCTGCCTGGAGGTGGAAAGTTCCACATGAGCAAATGGCCCTGCTAGCAGCCATGGATGCAGCATGTGACGACATCACAGCAGGGTCCTGCAGAGGATGGATTCGCCACTCCAGGAGATACTTTCCTCGCTGCATTGCGAGGGATAACATCTGTTGTGATGTAGATGAAAATATGTGGCCAGACAGACAGGAACGTCTGGATGTGCCAGAATGATTTACTGTACTGTTACATGTGCTGTTTATTGTTCACATTAGTGCACAGCTCTACCAAATGGGTGATTTTATGTTTACATGTATTCTACAGTGAACAAGTGACTGTAGCATATTTTTCTTTTGCACAATTCTGTAGGATTACAAACACTTCTACACAATGGAAATGTGAAACGTACGTATTCAGTGTCTCAGTTACTCCCAAGACTCCCATAAAATCTACAGTGACTTTACTGCACATTTCAGATGGCTGTACAGGTAGGCCATAGTGCTGTCGTCAGCATTTTCAGGTGTCACCAATTGTTTTTGCAATGGGAAACACTGAAATTATAAACTGTCATAGTGGAAACATGACAATGCCATTTGACTATCTTGTTCATAAAGATGGTGTCAAGACTTTTCATTTTGATGGCACTGACAGTTTCATTGACATGGATACTTGCTTTTGAGTTATGGATAATCAATTCTGTGCATGTGACGTGCTTTTGCAGGCTATCCACTAGGTTTTGCAGTTTGCACTAATTGTTTTGGGAAATGCACCAACTGCTGTGCAAATGTTAATGGTGTTCTGAGGAACGCACCAAAGCGACTGAGAAAAACTGTAACAAAACGAAAAAAAAACTAAATAAGAAAACACTTATTGTATCAAAAGAATTGCACTGTGGTTTGAAAAATGTCTATCTGACAGATTACAGTCTAGGGAGTCTTCCTCAGACACTAAACCCATATAGCAAAATTGGTATGGCCCGGATCAGGCTCACACAATGTGCTTACACATGGCCCACATACCGCAAATAATGACGGCCCTTTGCTGGCCCACACATGGGCCAGCACAAGGCCAGTTGCATACACACTGTTGGTCCTATGCTGGCCCATGTGTGGATTACCTCCGGCAAACCTGATCTGGGCCACCAAAGGGCCGTCATTCTTTGCGGTATGTGGGCCATCCGTAGGTGGTGTGCAGCCACGGGCCAGTTGTAGACAGACTGCTGGCCCTGTGCTGGCCCAGAACAGTTTCAGCTCTGGCCCCAGATATCAGCCTCTAATGTGTACCTTAATCAAGCCATGTAAGCCAGAACATGCAAAACAGTGCAAAAGTAACATGCCGAAACTCTGTTCAGACAGTGAATCGACTGATTCTTATATAACGCTTTACTACTCTCCCAGATTACTTAATGTGCTCTATACAACATGCCACATTCTCCCAATCACACACTTTCTCTTAACTGAGAGCTTTCTAACTACATACATCATACATGTTCACACTCTTGACATGCAGACTGGCGGAGCCAGGAACCAAACCATTAACCTTCCGATCAGCAGGTGACCTGCTCTACCTCCTGAGCTACAGCCACCCAGTGGTAAACATGAGTAAACCGTTACTAGGTTTTGGATAAAGTGTACACTCACAAACTTGTCAGACCTGCATTTGAAACATTAGCTACCATAGCAGTATAGTATTGCAACATGGCATTTGGGTCTTCTAACTAAAATAGGAACATACATAGTGCCATCATTGCCAGACCTGGCCCATATGTGGTTGACATACACTCTGCCAAGACACCAGTCAGTCAGAAGTGCCAGCTTGATGCCAGATCTGGGCCAGACCTGTTTTCTATGAGCCTGGGCCACATAACCCAAACCACAATCGAGCCAGAAATGGCATGCCATCACGTAGACAGTGCCATCTATGCCAGGCCTGGCCCATATATGGATGACATACGTCTTACCATGCCAGAAGTCAGCCAGCAGTGCCGGCTTGATACCAGATCCGGGCCAGACCTGCTTGCTATGTGGGAAGTTAGTCATGTAGTTCCACGTGGTTTTTTGCTGGACTCAGACATTTTATGTTATAGATGCTTCCCTCAGGTAATATTATTAACACAACACTAGGATACATTTTCATTTCTATGCAGATGAAACCCAACTATTTTTTATCTATATTATTCCTCTATTTATTTATCTTTAAAGCCACATGCATAATTCAATTAGTTATAGAACATAGTTGGTGCAGGTGTGTCTTAAAGAAAAAAGCTTTGATTTCCCATAAATTCCTTCTCCTAAATTCAAACAAAGCTAAGGTTATTATATTCTGCCCTAAAATCCTCAGAAATATGGCGTCAAATCAGATCCTTACTCCAGGATATGTCCTTCAATACACACATTAAGTATGCAGGACTTCTTTTTTCAACTCCGCAATGTGTCTAAAATTAAAAACATCCGGTCTCAGTCAGATGCTGAAAAACTAATTCATACATTCATTAATTCTAGGCTGGAGTATTGTAATTAGTTATTTTCAAGTTCTAAAAGCTTCCTTTTAATCCAAAATGTTGTAGTGAGAGTACTAAGAGGGACGAGAAAGATCATATTTCCCCCATGTTAGCTTTTCTTCACCGCTCCCTATCAAATCCAAAGTTGAATTTAAAATCTTTGTCCTTCTCACATACTAAGTCTTGATGTGATCCCATTTTATCTTGAAGACCTCGGTAGCACATTATCACAAAAGAGCACTTTGCTCTCAGACTGCCACCTTACTTGTGGTTTCTAAAAGTAGAATGGGAGGCAGAACCTTCAACTGTCAGGTCACACTCCCATGAAATCAGCTCCCATTTTTTAAATCAGACTAAGCTTTCCTTTTTGATGAAGCTTATTGTTAAAGCTGGATCAGGTGACCCTGTGATGGTGCAGGGTTATAATTATTATATAGGCTCATACGGCTACGCGATTTATGTGGTGCTCTAAGTATTTCATCTCCACTCACAGTTTTTCACGTCACAGGTGTTTATATACCGCTCCAGCATGTCATTAAATTTTTGTTTCCTCCCTCTCTTAGTCTGTGTAATCCTATCTCCCTAGGCTCTCTTTTTCTCTTCTCTCTTCCCTCACCCCAGCTGGTCACGGTAGATGGGTACCCCTTCCTGAGCCTGCATTTGACTGATGTTTCATCCTGTTTAAAGAGAGTTATCCCTTATCACCATTGCAAAGTACTTGCTCATGGGAAGTTGCTTGATTATTTGGGGTTTTCTTAGGAGTCCTTTAGGTCTTTATCTCGCAGTATAAAAGCCTTTAAGTTAGCTAAATAAATAAGCCTGAATTCAGCTGAACTGAACTTTTGTTGCTATGTGGTGTTGTTAAAAAGCTGCCCAAGTTACTTAAAAGATTAACTAATAATACAAATATGTGACTATAATGTACAAAACAGTGTGCCTTCAAATTGTTAGTCTGACCTTAATATTGTGTTTCCTTGTAATCTTTGTCTTTAAAGATAAAATGTTTAAGCATAGCAGAATCCATTTTTATGCAACAGATCTATCTGCAGGATTTTTGCTTACAAATGCAAAAGAAAGGGAACAGTTATATCAGATTAACTGAACACAGTGGACAGATGTGTTTCACACAGTCGGCATTGTGTACACTAAACTTAAACTATGAGGTGTGTGTGTGCTAGATTTTTCCATTCGAGTTCAAAAGCATTATCTCTTTATCTGTTTATTCAACACAGGCTGAGTCACAGTGTTGAGTCAGTGGTTTAAAGCAGGTTTGACCTGCTACATGAAACCTGCCTCACATCATCTGGAGGAGCGAGACGGCTGCAAAAACAATAACAAAGAGCACTTTGTATCAGCAGACTACCAAAGTGACACATTTCATTATGCATGGTGGAGAGAATCTCCAGTAAACACTTTGATGTTTTTCTAAAATGTCAAAACACAATTAACATACAATCCAATTCAGTGTTAGCAGCATACTGCTTTGTGTTATGTGTTACAAGTTTTGTTTGGATTAGCAGCAAAAACAAGAAAAGTAGGAATAAATTAATGAATGAAAATGTGTGAAGAAGATCAGATTCAGTGAAAGAAGTGCGACGCTTTCAGTTATAACAGAGGAGCTCTACACACATCACAAATCTTGTCCTTACTTTGGAAGTGATTTTATTTTCTGTATTTCTGTCATCATGTGCAGAAGCAGAAAGATGTCACAAAATCAGCGTTTTGAAAAATAATTTTAATCACATTTTTCACAAATAGCTGCCTTGTACAGTTCTTTTGAAATATACTTACAGAAAACTTAGTGGACAACCACTTACCTGTTACCTGATCATTTAGTGTTTGCCTTGCTGGATTTACTGGCTGTTAACCAAAGATGACCAGCTGTATTAAAATATAAATGACATAACAGCATCAAAGTGATTCGCTTGCCATTATTTGTGGAAGTCAGTAAGAAAGGAGGAAATTAGATGAATCATTTGAAAGAAAGGCCTTTTGCTTAGCTTAATGCATCAGACAGACTTCAGAGCCGATAGTCAAAACTGACTACATCACACTCCATCACAACAGTATATGTTAACTTTCCTCCTTTCACACATCAGATATAACTACAAGTCAGCAGGAGAAAGGTGAACAATTTGTTCTTCATTCAAATAGTTAAAGGATACTTCCTGTTATTTAGTCTTTATTGCCTTGTTGTCTTATTGAGGCCTAACATTTCATATAATAATTAGAACAGTCTGCTCTAATGCATCTGAGCAGGAAGAGTTAATGAAAAGGGAACAGTGCTGTCTTGGAAGCAGATGACTGAGACAAAAAAAAGAATATAATGAGGAATAATATAGCACTTTTTCCGCCTACTGAGGACAGAACTGTATTAGACACAGTGAGGAAGCTTAATGTGAAGGACGTGACTTATAAGAGGCAAAAACATTTTTTCCTTGATTAATGTAATGCTATGCGGTCAGTTCACCGGTTGATCCATGAGCATTACTGTGCCAACGTTACCTCCTGGTGTGCCGGTTATTTCCATTAATTCAGACTCAATGTGACATTAGAAATAAACCACAAGGAGGATGAGTGTCATGGCACTGATGAGAGAGTTAAGACTACAAGCCTGGGTTTTTCAAAATTCTCATTACCATTTGTATTAAAGAAATAAAAACGTTAAATGATATTTAGAATGAATGCGGTTTTTTTTTAGTATTTAGTGTCTAATGGTCTATTGAAACAGAAATGTGGCATATGTTGAACATAGTTGTTGCTAAAAAGTCTTACATCACCATGGATGTGGATTATTTTCCAGCACATCTACCTCTTAGATACAAACACAAAGCAACACTAAAGAGAAACATAGCACACATTCATTTAGAAACCAGATTCAGCAACACTACAACACATTTACTTGTTAAATGCCTCTATTATTAGGAATATATTCATATATCTGTATTTATATTAGCTAAAATTACTATGTTTAAAAAATAAACTGTATTTGAGTTACAAAAAAAATCACTATACTATTTGAAGCACATTTAAAGCAAAACCTGCCGAGAACCAAGACTCCTCACTGACATCAAATAGATGGCGGTTACATAAAGGACCATGGAGCAGAGTGCATTTGCTTCCTGGCATGAAGTCCTTCATAAAATCTCCAATTCTGCAGCACTTTTATGACTGTTACTGACAGCGAGCATTGTCCACCATGTACTTGGCTAATAATAGACAATACCATGTTGAAGTAGTGCCAGCCATGAAGGCTTTTTTCATCTCCCTTGGGATTTTAGAGACATTTACAAACCAGGTTTCAATAGGAAACAAGATAAAAGTGAGAAGAACAGAGGAAAAAATATAAGTACATTTAGTAGTAGGCAATTTTGACAGAGACAGAAAACACCCTTGCCGACAGATGTGATTTACTCTAAGTGGCTTAAAGCAAGAGATGTGCTGTGTAGTTGCCATTTACAAATAATGGACCTGTCATATATGATGTGGGAAGACGAGGGTATAGAAAATGGGGGATGCTACTGATTCTTTGTGTGAATGTTTATGGAAAGGTCAACCTTATTATACTGATATACAGAGAGAGCACAGTAGCAAAAACAAGCTTGTCAAACAAGGCAAGTATCTGTCAGGGTTACAAGGCAAGCAGAAGCCTTGTTAGTGATTATTTAAGCTGCCAGAGTGCTCCAATGAGGGGAAATAACACTCTATTTATAAATTCACATGTCTCAGGGCAAAGTGTGTTCTGTCCTGGACTCGTGTACAGAGAGAGGGCAAGAATGAATGCTAACAAACACAATCGTAAATGCTTCTCTAAGATGTTTCCATTGTTTTTTTGTTACTTACAGTAGATGTGAACTAGAAATCCTACTAATAAAATTAGCAACGTTTGTTTTATGACTGTAGGTATAAGTAAATAATTCAGTGATGTTGGAATTTGTTGTGTGAGCAAAACCAAAAGAGATCAGAAAGAGCCGGCTGTACTTGTGCGTTCATGCAGCTCGCATCACGAATGCAATGTACGTGGCATTTGTTTAAAATGTGTTGGAAACCATAAAATTAATATAAACCAAAAATGTCTGAGCAGTGCATAAAAAGCTCTTACAGTCTGATGGAAGAAGTGCTCCCCACCACCTTTTTCTTTAAAGAGTTAAAGGAAATATAGGATTCTGATCAAGTCTATTCAAGAAGGTGAAAGCAGTGTAATTCTCTTTCATGAATAAATCATTTTCTCCCCCTTTCCAGCCTCGATTTTCCTTGACAGATGCCTGTGTGTCCTCTTCCATTACCCATGTCATTTCCTCTCCTTCAAGTGCAATTCCTGCTCTTGTCCTTAACACTGATCCCTGAGGACTGACATGCAAGGGGAGGGAAGTGATGGGGGGGTCACGAGGAAAATTGGTATAAACTATAAAAAGGTTGCAGTGGGAATGATCAATGCTGTGTGCATTAAAAAAAAAAACCAGACTTAAAGACAAAAGAGCACGTAAGATAATTAAAACATCTCTTTGTTAAAAGTAATAATCATTATGAAAAAGAAAAAAAACTTGCAGAATGACACAATATAAAACCAATGCTGCCAGATGGACAAATGCTCAACCAGCCAGGCAGTCACACTTGAATATCGCACCTTACCAACTGTACAGTCAGCTACACAAAAGCTGTGAGAACCAGCTTGGAGGCCATCAGCTTTCAGACAGGCAGCTTTCTATTCATGAGGCAATCAAATAGATATAAAACCGAGCTCATGAGTCAGGCTCACACACAGATAGATATAACTGCTGCTGCTACTTTTATGCTTCCTCTCTACTGACACTAGATAAAAGAAGCTAGATAACATAATCCAGTATGAAAAAGTGTTGCGGTTAGAGTTAGCCATACATGATACATGCTGGGGAGGAGAGAAAAGAAGAGAGAGGTAAATATATAGGGGAGGGGTTATGGGGTGGTTGAACGTAGGGGAATGAAGTTTAAAGAGTGCTGAGAAAAATTGGAGTGGGTGGTTAATGTGGAGTAAGAAGGGTGCAATAGAAGATAAAGAGTCAAAATCTGTGGAAAAATATGGAGAACATAAGCAAAACCAAGACGACGTCCCGGGGTGACTTTTCTGTTTCTCAGCTGTTTGTGTGCCAGAGACTTGGGTTACACCACAGTCAGCTCCATTCCCCCCAGACACCCCACACAATGGATGATTAATGGTAAAAGATGAAAGTAAAGCAGCAACATAGCAGGAAGAAAATAACATTGGATATGGGGAGAGGAAGGGTGTGAAAGGTGTAAAATGAGTGGATGGGGGAAAAAAAAGACAAAATGTAGGAGAGACAGCGCTGAGGATCGGCTTTCTCTCTCCTCTGCCACGGCTAATTTCTGATTGTGTTTGTTTCTGTATCTCATCTTCTGCTTTTCATCTTTTATTCATGCGGTTTCATCCCCCTACCTTGTTTTTCTTCACACATTTCTCTCTGTCTCTCTCTTTCTCTCTCCCTCTCCCTCTGTCTTTAACTCCAGACTGTTAAATGTAGGTCACTCTGTCTGGAAGCTCCCCTCTCCTTTCTCCCTCTCTCTCCCTTGCCAGTCATTCAGCCCATCGTTTCCTGCCTCTTCTTCTCCTCCACTGGGGATGCAATTTGTCTGGGCTGGGAGCCGGTTGCCGGATAGCTTGCTCGCCTGGCTGGATACCACTGTACTGGATATGATTTATATTGCGTATGGAGAGTGCAGGAGCTGCACGATTATAAGGCCCGGCCGCATCTATATCCTGGAATTAGCGGAGACATTTCCAGTGCTTTTTCCCTAGCAACGTGCAGGTGGAGATTGAGCATAGCCAGAGCCCAAGCTGCTGCAAGACTGTTTTTTAAAAGAGGGCAGGAAAAAACCTTTGGCATTGCCCCTGCCTTCTTAATCTCGTCCAAAAAAGAAAAAGACCCTTGGAACGTTGCGTGTTCGTTCGCTTCCAAAATCCACCACATAGGTCCAAATTTCGTTTTCTTTCCTCTCACTTTTTGTGTCTCGTTATTGGCAGGCAGGTTGAGTTGTGCATATTCCTTTTGTCAGGATGATGCTCCGAGCCTCTTTGAAACAACTTTCAGCACAAGGCAAGAAAACAGAGATTTTTGAAAGGTATTTCTGGATTTTACAGCAGCTCTCCATCAAGAAGCGCAAAAATATCGTAGTTATGTCAAGGCTTTGGTTGCTCCTCTTCTCTCCCCTTCCAAAAAATCTGGGAGTGGAGTGGTGAGTGTGTGTGTCTGCTTCCCCTGCTTGCCGCAGTGCAGTGCGACTGGCTTGGAGAAGTGAGGGAGGCAAAACGCAGACTGTTGCTAACTCTGTGGTGGCAGACTGGCAAAAAGAGTGGTTGAATTGTGTGGAGCTGGATGGCTGCAGTTTTAGTAGCACAAAAATCAGCTGAGGCTGTCAATCAGCCATCACTCACTGTCAAGCACAGTCAAAACAAACAGTCTCGTGCATTAGTGGGAGCGTGAGTGGGTGTGTAAGTGGGTGTGAGCACAACAGTCATCACCTCAGAGACCATGCAGACAGACACCCTAAAATTCATATAGACAAAGACACCTCACGCACAGACATGCAGACACACACACACACACACACACATGGCTGCACATAAATACAGACAGCACTTATCCTGACTAGCAAGGTTTTTGCTCTGCCTCTATATTTAGTTTAGTCTCCTGTAGTTTAGATACCTTAATGTAGTTTGCAACTGCCCAAAGATACAGATACGTATCTTTCTCTGTCTTATTGGGTTGAGAAGATCAGGCATTCATACAAAGCTTATCATAATTAACTAAAATTAGACTAAAACTAGGTTTGAAACAACCGATTACCTGGAAGAAAAAGAAAAAATGAGAAAAGGGTACTTATGAAACGACCTAAATTCTAAAATAAAAGTACAGATGAAAGGTCTTCAGTTTTAGTCTTTGTCATTGAATTGAAATTCAGCAACCCCAAAATAATCAGGCTTTGGTACATGTATCTTTAAATCTTAAAATGCCAGTGCTCTGTAAGAGTATTTGAAATGCACACAGGTCAGAGGAGGACCTGACTTACCACCTCTTTCACCTCTCCTCGGGTGTCTTCAAAGCTTTTTTCAGAGCTTTCCTTCAGACATTCACATTTTTTCCCACTCCTTCTTACTTGTTTTTTCCCTTCTTCTCTTCTTCACATGAGCAGGGCCAAGGTCTTCAGATGCACCTTTGTGCAAGGCTCCCTTTTTGTTCCACTGACCTGGCTGATCCCAGTCTCCCTTTCCTCCACTGCTAAAAGCTAGCTCACCTGCTTTTGCCACTGGTTTTCCAGGTCCTTCAGCAGGGTGGCCCGCTCCATGCCTCAAGTGCTTTAAGATTTTTTTCAAATGCTACTTTCATCTCGCCCTTGTCCTTCCTCCAGGCAGCACTGCCTGTTTAATTTTAAAAGAGTTTGTCCTGAGGGGAGGTAATCTTCTTTTCTCCTCATGCTTACCTTCATATCTGCTTTCTGTTTTGTGACCTAATCTTTCAAAGCAAAATTTAGCCTGCTGTTCTCTTCCTTGGGATATTAAGGAAATACAACAGGATACAATTTCTTCTATTTTCTTTCTGACTTTAATGCATTCCTCTATCAAACAGTTCTGTTTTCAAGGTCTGGTTAATTATATTATAGCACATATGTCTCCAAAGAATACATATGGACATCTACAGCTACTCAGTTATTTAAAAACAGATTGCTATGGAATGAATGTACCTACAGTCAGTGGAGAGTCATCTACATGTATGTCTGGTGCATTTTTGCTTGATAATGCAGTGATATCTAAGAGAATGTGAGTTGTAAATATACTGTTTGTGCAGTGCAATTAAATATAGTAATCTAAATGTTTTTCTAAGAGCTGAACAGCTGGTGGTTATTGAATTTCTGTTGTCAGCTGACTAAGACTCAGTTCACTAGCACATGGCTTTCAGCATCCAGACTGAGATAAGAAACATGGAGGATGTGATTTTTTAAAGCCTTCAACCTTTGAAACAAGTCTTGTACAGTTCATGTTTGTTTTAAATGAGAGTTTGCATTCTTGAAAAAAAAAAAAAAATTTGAAGGCAGAGCCAACTGCTTTTTCCCTTTGTTTCCAATTCACACAATGCTTGTTTTGTGTCATCACTGCAACACACAGCGAGTGTAAAATAGCCACTTACCAGAGATTACATTTAACCTCTGTCTGGTTTGTTTAAACCAGCGTGTGTTTAATCCAACCAATATTACACTAATTTAAATGCCTAATCAATGATAATCCACGAATATATTGAAAAGCAAAGTAGACATGCATAAGAGGAATATCCAGTGTCAAAATGTTCTGATTCCTGCACAGAGCAAAATGGTCCTTGAGGAAGAAAAGAGAAAAACACTGTTATAGAGGGCCTAAATACAGCAGTGTGATATTGCAGAAACAAAGATATGTCATTCACCTGATGAAAATGTAAACACAAGTGACAACCCTTTTAAAACCTCTCTCTGACTTAATCTGACACTGTGGCTCTTGCTGCCCTTTTTTTTTTTACCCCTTTCCCCTCTCACCCCTCCCAACCTCTCCCCCATCCCTCTGTGACATGCACATACACATTGTCAGCCACATCCATCCATCCCATGCCTGCTAGGTGTGAAGAGGGAGATGGCAGTCGGTAATTGGTGAGAAAGCACTTTATCACTTTGCTGGAGAATAGATTACATCCAATGTGTTTCTAATATGATTGAACATAGAGAATAGAAATCATATCCCCTCTTGTCACAGAAAACCCAAGGCAAACTCCTAAAGTGAAAAACAAAATGCAGTACTACATTGCCCTGATATTTGTAATAAAATGCACTCTGATTTCACAAAACTGCTCATGATGGATGCTGGAAAGAACTAAGGTTGTTCTGTTTTTTCTAAAAGGACCACAACATACAAAAAAGTGGAATGTAATTAAAGCCAATAAAGAAACCCAACAAAAAAACCACTTACACACATTGTACTACATCTTGCTGAGAGCAAATTGTACCTTCTTGCTAATTGAAGTCTTTAAAGCTGAGACACATTTACATCATGTACTCATGTCTGCACAATCAAACAGCATTTTTACAGGGCTCTCAATAGGTCTGCCCATGATATGGACAAACTATTATCTATATTTCTCCAAATGCACTGTATGAAGGTCTAAACTTGGGAATAAACCAACACAGATCTTTCATTTTACATCTGTTTGTGTTCCATCCTCTACCCTGAAAACATACCACAAGTCACTGACTTCCCACTGACAAAGCATATTGTTAAAGACGTGAAGCAGAGAACCATTTCTTGTATGCTTCGCAAATGTGCTACTTGTCCTATATATACATAGACCTGGTGCCATTTTATGTAAAGTGGAGCGCTGGTGTAAAAGACTGCTTCTAATTTCTCCAAAACTTAAAACCTTATTGAGATGCTCGTTTGTTTCTTCCTTCTTTTCTTTCCTCAATTCTCTTTTCCTTTGACCCTGATATTGACTGACTGCACCATCACTGAAAGAGCAGAGCTTAACTTTCCTTATGTCAAAACTGTGTAACTGTGCATGTGTGTTTGCCATCCATTCTCCAAAGAAGATCGTTAATCTCAGGAGATGTGAACCACACAAATACGCTGCTGTCTCATCACCTGAGGTTCACTCCAGGGAGCCTTCCATGTGTGTCATCCAGGCACTTTGCCTGGGGCAGGTTAGGAGGTGTCTCTGGAGAGGTATGCCCCACACTGACACAAACGCACACGTGCGCACACAAAAACGTTGGAGGTGACAAGGTGACGCTATGTCTCTGTGATACCTGGTCTCTGTCAAAGCTCAGTGACAACTGGTCACCTCTGACTTGACACGACTGCTCGCACACACGTTGATGTGTAAATGAACTTGGGCATATGCACACAGAGATGCGCATGATATAAGCTACTCTATCACACCAAACAATGATATTTTGAAAGTGCAGCATTTTGCACATGAATGTCAGATGTCAATCATCATATTTAGTTTAATACACATGCATTAATAGTAATCTTTCTTTGTCTGCACCCAGAGCTCTTTATACCCTGCTACACTCTGTGTTGGATGACAGAGAATCCAAATGGAAAGCGACACTATCTGTGTTCTTTTGGACCATCTATACTGTTGGCATGTTAAACTGTATACATCACTATGCTCTCTAGGCACAACTGTTTATTTAGATGGAAACTGATATTATATCTAATTTGGGTCTAAAGCTGACAGTGTGGCTATCCCACAAGCACATTTTGTGGCTAGAGTAAAGGCTTCCTCTTTAACTGGACTGTTTGCACACTGCACAATGGACAAAACCACTGAGGCTGACACAAACTCTTTGAATATATAGCAGCACCCTGTATCTCACAGAAAATAATCAAATGCCTTATAACGATGCACAAAAACAAAATATTTATACGTATATATATATTTTCTCACACACCATGATTAGTTCAAGGCGCATATACCTACTCTGTGTGTCTGTGTGTGTGTTTGCATTTCACTTAACCATTGCCTTGGTAGTTAAGCCCTGCCTGTGTTTGCGCTTCCTAGAGAAACAACCTTGAAATGCGACAGATGTTCAAATTCACCTTTCTGAACTTCACAAATCAAAGCAAGACCACTAATAATAAGCTCCTGTCAGTTTAGAAAAGGGGAGATTGTGGGGGTTAAAACAAAAAAAACAAAAACGTATATATGCACAAACATACACGCTCCCAATCACACACCGCCAATCATTAACAGCTAAACTAGGGGTCATACTTTGCAGCTGCTCTTTCTGGATAAGATAAGACTTTGCTGCTGTGAAAGAGACACTGTTGTGTGTTCTTTTGTGTGGATTTATGTCTGCATCTTTGTCTCTATCTGCGCTTGAAAACACCTGTTCAAACAAAGCTTTAGAAATATTACTGAATAAATACATTTTATATATACAGTAACCAGCCATCTGTCTGTTATAAGGTTGTAAAGGACTCTGTTGGGGTCATTGACTTCAATGACTTGAATATAATAAATCAAAGAACTTTATTGTCTCTATTGTAGTTTAGTAATACATGCTGTGGGTCCTACTGCCATGTAGATCCATGTGCTTTCAAGAGGTTGAAAGTTTTCCTGAATTTCTGTAATTCTTTGGATGCCACCCATGCCCAGATCATCAAGTTACAGACCCCTGGGCACAAATGTTTGGTGGACCCTAGTCAACTTCTTTTAGTGGTCACCAGTGTTGGGTAAGTTACTTTAAAAAAGTAATTAATTACTAATTACTAATTACTTAGTCAATATTGTATTTAAAATACTTATCTAATTACTGTGTCAGAAAAGTAACTTAATTACTAAATAAGTAATTTAACTAAATACCCTATAAACCTTGATTGGACAAACAATAGAAATTAAACTCTTTAAATAATAAATAAATTTTTTTAAAGACGGAGACTCTACAGTACGCAGCGGTAGCGTTTCTTCCACAATGTAGCCTGCAGTCATTTTTTTAAGCTCACCTTCAGATGCTTTCTGTGCTGCTGAAGTAAAATCAAGTTTTGCCTGCTTAGCAGGAGTTGCCGCGGTGTTATCCATGGATGATGAACAAGGATCACTCAGAAGTGTTCGTCTATGCTCTCGTGTCAGGCGCTTCAGTAGATTACTCGCGCTATTAACAGCAGCCGATAGTTTTTTCTCCCCAGGACATAGCTTACATATTACTGTAATGTTCTTGTCTGCTTGTTTCAGAAAAGTGAAGAGACGGGAATATGTCCATTTCAAAAAACAGCCAATCGCTTCAGCCGAGTCCAACATCTTCCGCTTTAGAATACGACTATGCAGCAAACTGGCGTGAAATGACGTGCAGCTGCACTACAGCGATGTTAAAGCGGCAGAGTTTACTTCTACGTTTAGAAGACAAATTATTGAAATTAAATAATGATATTCAGCAAGTTTAATTATTTTACAATGTAACGCAAGTACATTGTAAGTAACTGTAATTAAAATACCTAAAAATGAACAGTAATTAGTTACTCTACTTTTTCAGTGGAAAAGTAATTTAATTACAGTAACGCATTACTTAGTAACACATTACACCCAACACTGGTGGTCACACTGTTTTTCTTTCTTCAGTAATCAGACATATCATACAGGAATGTTGACATCCATGTACACAGAGTAGTTTGAAATGAAGGGCACTGTGCCTTACTGAAAAAATGAAAAGTAACCATCACAATACAACTTCACAACAACCTCTAAAAACTTCCAGGCCATGCACTGGGATTCTCCTTTAGAAACATGAACAGGTAGGAACAGAGGCTTCACTGCTCATCACTGCTTTTGTTACCTGTTGAAGTTCAGGACCCAGCCTGCTGGGCTGGGGTCAGCATTCACTTTTAACATCACTCTCGGTTCTTGGCTAGCTTAGCGTTAGCATGCTATCTGTGCAGGTGCTTGCAGAGAGCTAAATTTGTGTGAGCAGTGTAAAGTAGTTGTTTTGTCCCTGGATGCAGTTTGCACTTTGCCATCATGTTTTTGTCCTTTTGTGCAATAAAAATAAAAGTAATGTCCATATCTACACTGCGGACTGCACAGCTGCTTTCTTCTTCCAGCACACAAACCGAAATCAGTTGATTGTAGCGCAGTGCAAGTGGAACTGATATACTTGATTGATAGGCAAGCAGGTTAACATTTCCAAGAAACTGAACTACTGGGAACCCATCCCTACTTCTCATCACTGCCTTTGTTACCTGTTGAAGATCTGGCTCTGGCTGCTGAGCTGGTCAGTATACAATCAGCTTTAACATCATTCTGGGTTCTTTGTTAGCTTTGTGTTTGCATGCAGTCAGTCTAGATGCTTGCAGACAGCCAAAGTTGTGTTAGTAGTATAATGCTGTTGTTTCTGTCCTGGATGCAGTTTGCATTAAACCATCGCACTCGTTTTCATTTCATGAAGATATGGCATGCAGATAACTGAAAACACAAGTAATGACATAATTGTAAATGAAGTTGCGGTTGAGAGTGGTATTTACTCTTGCAATTAATATGAAATCATTATATTTAGCAACTTAACACATCACATTACTAAAAAATGTAGAGTGACTACTAACATGTTACTTTGGAACATTTTACACCCACCACTTAGGTATCACTTTTTTTCTTTTTTCTTCTATCATGCCCTTTTCAGTCCTTTTGGAAGTGCTGAAATACTCTTCCAAAGCTAGCTGACTTTGGGAGAGACAACTAGCCTCAGCAATATATGGAAGAAAGGGGCAGGTTGTACATGGGCCCTGTGACATGTGCCCAGAATGCCCATTGGATAAACCCAGATGCCACAGTCCACAAGGTGAAGCAGAGGGGAAAAATCCAAGGCCATTCCAATATTGGGGTTATATCACTATCCATTAGTTTTTGTTGTGTTCAGCTCTCTACAGAGTATAACATAAAACAGTGTTATTCTTGTTGTGCTCAAAAGAATAACACAAAATCCTTGAAAAAAATATTTCAGCCTTGCCGCCGGCCCAGGCCCTTCCTATATAATGGTCTTCTCATTTCACTGATTACATCCTTTTACAGCTACTTAAGGAGGCAGGTATGTGGTCCATCTGCAGACTCTAATTCAAGTGGCATGCATTGTCAGAGTGTAATTATAAACATCCGATCCACTGGTTATCTTGATTAACTCTTGCGCAACCAACATCAGGCAAAGTAACCATGCAGATTGCTGTGTGGATGTGCACATTAAAGTGATGAGCTTCTGTTTAGTATTCCACGCTCTCTGCTAGTTTGTGGAGTGAAAATAATTAGGAGTGTTAGAGATAGTGACATGCCTGAGATGCATAGGAACACAGAGTTCATTCATTTCCATGAAAAATTGTGGAACAATTAAAACCTTTCACAGTTTTTTACATCGCTGACACCCTCCAGACATCCATTACCACCACTCGCCTCACTACATGCTTAATACTGCAGTTGTGGCTATTTCTTTTGGAAGATTGCAATAAAGGTCAACCATGGCTGGGATGAACAAAAAAAATGTGGTAGTGGGAAAAGCATAACTGTTAATTTAATTGTGTTTGTTAATGCTGGTGATTATGTTTCCCAGCTTCACTCTACAGCCCATCATATTTTCATAAGTGATTTCATCATTAAACTTTGTATTTTCCTATTTGCCATTCTGGGATTTCCATTACTTATATCTCACTTATATCTGTACTCTTCTGTTTTTTTAATTATTTATCATGAACATTCACGTATTTAATTATTAAAAGGCCAGTATTTTTTAATAGATCAACTACTGTTATGATTCAAAGTTCAAGCAGAGTAAAGTATCCCATATGGAAAAGATATATATAAATCTTATAAAGTTTGTATCTGTCTTGTGTGAAACTTGTATGAAAAGCATACAAGAGTGAAAACGGATATAAGATCCCTTGAAAAATTATATAAATGAAACCTGTATGTTTTGGATACTTACTAAAACAATATATGAAAGTAATGATATAGTTTTTATATAAGTTTTTACTATTTCTTTTCCATATGGGATAAGCAGGGTTTGTGACAGCCGGGCAGTATAACACCTTCATCAATATTTAAGTATGGGAAGATTTAAGTTTTCATGATACCGACTGAATGCACCCCGAGTGGGTGGCTGACCATATGGTGTCAGTGTTCTGAATAACAGATGACCTCAGATCAGATTTATCTTCGGGAGGGAGATGGGGCGAGAAAGGAAAGAGAGACGGGGTTCTTTGGCAACAGTGTTCACCTAACATTCATGCCAATAAAACAAAGTGGGCTTGAGAGTAGAGAGAGGGAGGCAGAAAGCAGAGAAGGAGCACTGAATGACAGATGGGTAAGAAGAGAGAGTGCACACAGAAAGAAGAAAGAAGAAGGAGAGTTAAAGAGTTTAAGACATAGGCCAGAGCTTTTGCTGCTCTGTAGCCTGTATAAAGACAGAAATACCAAGTTCCTGACGCAATCTAAGACCCAAGCAAAATTCAGTTTGTACTTCAGTGAAAACCTGACATTTCTATAAGTCTTATTTAAGTAGCAGGATATTCAGAAGCTTTGAATTCCACCTTTTTTTCTTTCATACTTTTCAGCCTTATGTTTACGTTTATTTTTACCATCTTACCCATTGGTTAAAGTAACATTTCAAGTCGTATTATATTTTAAGTGTAATGTAACACAGGATGTAATGTGTGCTAATGTATTTTCTTACACGTTTTTATGCTTAACTTCATTTAATTTTGGTCATTCTATTTGGTTCAAGTAAATTTGGATCTGGGAGGGGCAGGGAGAGAGAGCGAGAGAGAGAAAAGAGAGAGAGGGCGAGAAAAGTTAGTGAAGTGAAAAATGGAGGGAGGAGTTGAGTGAGAGAGAGAGAAAGTGTGTGAGAAGGAAAGAGTGAGGACAGACAAAGGAAGTTGGGGGCTTGGGGTGTGTGCAAAAAGAACACCTGTTGAGATTGGGGTTGGCACGCGACCCACTCCGACTCGCGTGGCAGCTGCACCTTAGTGTAACAATGGCAGTAAAAGAGAGAGACGGAGAAAGCGAGAGGAAAGTTTGAATGCACTACTTATCCTTTTAGGTCGTGCGAACCTCTGTTTGTGTGTGTGTGTGTGTGTGTGTGTGTGTGTGTGTGTGTGTGTGTGTGTGTGTGTGTGTGTGTGTTGTGTGTGTGTGTGTGTGTGTGTGTGTGTGTGTGGCATGCTAATGTTTACAGAGAAGGTAAAGGGGGGGGGGGGGGCAGAGTGAAAGAAAGACAGATAAGTGTGCCAAGAAATTGACGTGTATTCAAGTTAACTGTGAAACCAAAACTAGGTGAAAGGTTGCATTTATGTTTTAGAATAGAATAGAATAGAATAGAATAGAATAGAATAGAATAGAATAGAATAGACAACACCTGCTCAAGGTACTGAATGAGGTGTTAGATTTAAAAGCTTACCAGCTGTCCCTCCAGGTGCACAGAGCTCCCAAGAGTTTGTTGGAAGAGAGGAAAATGTATGAAGAAGATATACTACCCTTGAAATTGTTGTCTGTAATTATTATTACTACTGAATTTGTACCAGCCTCAACAGACTCAAGCTGAAATGTGTGTGTTTTTAGCTTTAAACTTGTACAGTAAATGGTAATTCCTGGGCTAAAGCACAGCGACTTCTATAGAAAAGACTGAAACTGCATCGTGTTGTCCCACATTTCCATATTAAAAGACGCATTATGGCAAAGTGTGAGTTTACGAGTTAACATTCTTATATCCATTGCAGTTCTGCTCCATGAACACACAAATTGGAGCCCAATTACCCACTGCTTTACTTGGATGCACTGCAGATACGAGGCCATATTGAATATAATTGTATCCAGTGAAATGCATCCAGTAACTCTGGCGACTGTACTTTCATACTAATTTCCCTGTGGCGGTCTAAGTCACCTCTGACTCCACTTTCATTAAGACACTGAACATCTGATCAACTCTCCTGGTCTCTCTCTGTTACACAGACACTTGGCACTATTTTTTAAAAATTATTATTTAGATTGATTTTTTTAATGTGAAGAAACAGGCATGCTCCCCTGGAAGCCAGAATCATTAAAGTGGTGACTGATTTCAATCTTTTTTTTAACACCACCATATTGCTTCCATTTCCAGTTAATTCCACAGCCTGTTCTACCTCAGTGCAGTCTGTTATACCTTATTCCAACATACCCGCAGATACACGTTCACTCTGCACAACAGTATCGCTTGGATGCCTCCCTGTCGCACAGAGACATTATGTAATTCACCCCTGGTAACTGTATTCAATGCTGGGGTTGATCTCTTTTTACTCTCCCTAAATTTTCTGCAGCACAGACCGAGACAGGGTCCTCTCCGGCTATGCGACGCCATCTAGCGTCACTCCTAACTCCGCATTGTAGTTTAAAGCCTTCCTACGTCCTACTCTCATTCGTCTCTTTTCATTTATGTGACTCATTACATTTAAAGTAGATTAAACCACAAATTGTCATACTGGGTGAACTGGATGCCCCGAGAAAAGAGCCTAGTACGTGCTGTGATTGCTTTAGGATGATAATATGTCCACAAGCAAAATAGTTTTTTTCCTTCTTACCCAGATACTTTTTGCACACCTTTATTAGGTGCATGTGTTAAGATTCAGGAAAACAAGATGAAATGATGCTGTCTGTTGGCTTTCTGTTTTTGTACACACGTTTCATCTGATTGTGGTTGAAACTGGGCACACTCTTACCTTGCGCTGTGCCGTGCGTTTCTCTCTCACCGGTGCTTTTTGTGTTACGAAAAACTGCACTGAGTGTCAGTTTTGAGTTGTGTGTGCGTGTGTGCGTGTGTGCGCGAACGAGAGAGAGAGAGAGAGAACAAGCGCTCTCGCAGGCGGTTAATGCGCACACACATCGCACACACAGCCTACTTCTTCTTTTTTTTTTTCTCCCTCCTCGCTTCTCTCTTTCTAGTGCGCTGGAGAGGGTTCGTTCGATATGTGTTATGTGACAAAAGACCGCCCAACCCCGCCTCGGAGAGAGAGAGGAGTGAAAGCAAAGCAAAGCATATATACAGCTTGGCTGTCTTGGAGTCTTTACTCACACCAGCCAAACTATCATGTCAGTCTGCTCGCACGGTGACCACCTGTAGGCAAACTACCACCAATTAAACTAATTATCGCATGTTTCAGTCAGTCGTTAGAATGATAATCAGTTTAAATGAGTGATCCCATTATAATATAGCCTGCAGTATACGCCAGATAACCTTAGAGTGTGTTATCTTTAGCATTGCAAGCACACGGCAATGGACGACTGTATCAGCTGGCTTTATTATAGGTGCGCAGCATGCACAATATCCTCACTGTCTGTGTGAGGATAGTGGAAGAAAAGGAGGCTGGTTAAAATAGAGCGCGTGGCTTTTGTGCCGTCTCGGGCGCGCTGGTACAAATTGCACTGTGTTTAAACGGCCATATGGTGAAGTATACTTAGCTTTCCTATAGCAAGGCTACATGTTAATGATATACACATGGGCTGGTGGTGAGAGTCGGCTGGAGGGGAGGGGGGTGTTCATAACATAAGCCAATGTCTCTTTAAAAAAATGAAGTTTCTTGTTGTATTCTGGAATGAGGTCAGACACGAGGCTCCTCATTGCACGCGCTGATTATTATTAGATTCCATTTTTGGCCAATTGGCGCCGAGGTGGGCGTCATTCTGGCGCGGAGGCAGGCTAGCGACAGGATTTCATTGGTGGATTTTTATCGCCGTTGTATTACGGGAAGGAATAAATGCAAGTAAGGGGGCCGGGCCGTGAGGGCTGCTTGAAACGCGACTGTAGTTGATGGGAGGCGGACAGTGTAACTCGCTCTAGCTGCTTTTTTCTCCCTTACACAGCATGCATGGCTTTTGTTTCTGATGCAGAGAAAATCACTTACCCTACACACTGTACTTGGGAGCCCTTTGTAAGTACCCGAGCGCACAGTGTGGCACCCGGTCTGCGCTCTGCAGCTGCATAGACTGTGCTCAGTGGCCCCCACGGCTAAACTGGTTTTTATAACAGAAGGGGAGACTGAGAGACTGATTACAGGGTACACAGTGGAGACTGGGCTACCATCCGTGCTGTTTTAAACGCCAACAGAAGCTGGAAATTAAACTTTTTTTTTTCTTTTTACGCATCTAGCCCACTGAGGCTACTCTGGACTGAAGTGTTGCCGAGTTTACTGCGCATCTCAGGAGTGAATTATTTCTTGCACTGGCTTTTACTCGGCTCAAACTGTGAAGAGGAGGAGAGAAAAGAGCTGAGTTTGCTTTAATAGTGAATCAGAGGAGCAAGGAGAGAGGGAGAGAAAGAGCAAGCACACCGCTCTCCCCCTCTGTCTGCACAGCTGGGCAGCATGGTGCAGAAAATGAGCCACACAGAGAGCACCACCGAGGCGCTGTCCTTCTTCGCCGGGGACTCGAGCTCCGACTCCGGGGCGTGCATGGACCTTGAAACGGCCGCTTCGCCTCTCTCCCCGGGCTCCACCGCTTCTTCGACCGCCGGCGACAAGTTGGGAGACAACCCGGCGTGGTGTAAAACTCCCAGCGGTCACATCAAGAGACCCATGAACGCGTTCATGGTGTGGTCCCAGATAGAGAGGAGAAAAATCATGGAGCAGTCCCCGGACATGCACAACGCCGAGATCTCAAAGAGGCTGGGGAAGCGATGGAAACTGCTCAGAGACAGCGACAAGATCCCCTTCATCAGAGAGGCGGAGCGGCTCAGGCTGAAGCACATGGCGGACTATCCCGACTACAAGTACCGGCCAAGAAAGAAGGTAAAATCGAGCGCATCCAAGCCCGCAGGAGAGAAGGGGGAAAAGCTCAACTGTAGCTCCAACAACACCAGCACTAAGACGTCCTCCTCTTCGAGGAAGAACGGATCCAAATCACCCAGCAGCAGCAGCAAACCCCACAAATCACTTTTCGGGAGCAGCAGCAATAGCACCAAAGCATCAGTGTTTGCCTCTGAGCACCCAGCAGAGCACCACCACAACTCTCTCTACAAGTCCAAGTCCGTCTCCTCCTCAGTAGCCAAGCAGATACCTGATGGCAAGAAACCCCGACGAGTATACGTGTTGGGGAGCAGCGGGGCTAGCTTGAGCGTGAGCCCGGCGTCTTCCGTCGTGGTCCCGGCCAGCCCGACGCTCAGCAGCTCGGCGGACTCCACCGACCCGCTCAGCCTGTACGAGGACGCGGCCAGCGGCAGAGAGGAGGGTGCCGACTCCCCCGGCAGCAGCGGCAGCTTGGGCGGCTCTTCGGAGCGCCACGGTGGGCACACGTACAGCAGTCGGCGGGCTTCCTCGCCTACCCCCTCCGGCTCTCACTCCTCCGCCTCGTCGCACTCCTCCTCGTCCTCCTCGGAGGACGAAGAGTTCGAGGACGACTTGCTCGACATCAACCCGAGCCCCAGCTTTGATAGCATGTCGCTGGGGAGCTTTGGCTCCTCGGTGCTGGACAGGGACTGGGATTTGAACTTTGAGTCCGGCTCCGGAGGGTCCCACTTCGAATTCCCCGACTACTGCACACCCGAAGTCAGCGAGATGATCTCCGGGGATTGGCTAGAGTCTACCATCTCCAACCTGGTGTTCACGTACTGAGAAAGGCAAGAAACGACAGGTAACATCCTGAAAGCAAATTAATAATAATAACGAGAAGAAGAATGAGACCACAAACAGAAACGGGGACATACGTGGGCGCAATAGTTTGTGTTATAGGTTTAACTGCATCAGACTATTAAAGCCCCCTGAAACTACCCCCCAGTCCTTTCTCGCCCCCCAAAATAGGCAAGAGGCTGCGTATCCTTGGAGAGCTAAACTTTAAAGCAAATAAATGCCTTTTCTAGGCTACTTTTCTTTGGATGCGTCGACTGTGGGACTTAATACCAACACGACAGTGAAGGGGGTGAAGAAGAAGAGGAAGTAGTACTGGAGACTGAAAACGCTCAGTCGTGGACTGTTTTGAACTGAACAACTTTACTGTGATTGATTTGCACGTCGTTCACTTAATCAATGTTGTTGACGATTTAGCAAAAGAAAGAAAGGAAAAAAAAAAGAGACATTTTGCAACTTTTTACCAATCGCCAGGTGAACTTCACCACTAAAAAGGTACAGAAATGGGACTGCCGTGCGACATTTTTTGTTGTTGTGGTGTGTCACTAAAGAGGGATTTAAAAAAAAAAAAAAAAGGAAAAAAAAGTGAAACCAAGGTGGGTTGGAGTTTTTTAAATTTTTTTTCTAAGTCGACTATTTTCTCAAAAAGCAAAAGGAAAAAAACACGTTAAGCATGATAGCCTACTTTGTTCCTATCTTGTGCTGAGATTTTCTGTGAGACTGTCGAGCAGTTTAAAAACTAGTATTAGGGTTATTTAAATGGATAGGTGGCGCTCGCTTCGGTTCTTCTCTTTAAAAGAAAGAAAGGAAAAAAAACGGACATTGAAATAATCACCAGCTGTTGTAATTTTTCAGACTTCAGGATTCAAACGCAACTTCAAATCTGTGCTGAACTTTATACACATGTTCTCTATGATTCAGGACCAAAATTCTTTTAATGTTTTCAAGATTTTAACTATAGAGAAATCCTCACCGATTTCTCTCTCTTCTTTTTCCCTTTTCTCCTCCATCCTTTGAGCTTTGTTTTGTACATGTATTCAGATGCCATTTTATATGGGATGTTGTATTTATATACTGGGCCAAGCATTTTTGACTTGATCATTTTTTAATTTCTTGTATACATGATCTAGTCCTGTATTATTATTATTATTATTATTATTATTATTTTCTTACACGATTGTTTGTCAGTATGTCTGTGTCTGTCACATTTCCTTCTCAGGCGAAGGGCTAGAGTTTAAAAAACACAACTTTTGATTTCTTTTTTTATATTTAAATGTACACACTTTTGGACACTTAAAAAGAGAGGAAACAGTTTGATTATTTTCTCAGTGTATTTTTGTACAAATCTATATAGAAAGTGGGGGAGTCAACAATCGGTGTGTGTAGCCTACTAATACAGCTGTATTGGATTTTCTAATTTTTAATACCACCGGCAGGCTGCTTTTCATGCTGCCTTCAAGTGCTTACAGTAAGCTCGTGTGCTCTAAGGTTTTGTTGCCTGTCCAAACGTTTTCCCCCCATTTTTTTTTCTTTCCTTTTTCTTTCTTTTCTTTCGCAAAAACAGGCAACAAAACAGACCTTTTAACCGCGGTGCCAATTGTTTTTGATTTTAGAAATCAAAGGCACCAAACTACATTTACCTACTGACGAAATGAAGGAGCCCTCGTGGCTCAGGTGTGTAATTCATGTTTTACTTCAGTAAACAGGCAAACTTTGCGTGTCTTTTACCAGCATATGCTCTTAAGACTTCTCTGATATCCAGTCCCTAAATATTTCAATATCCTGTATTGACCGTAGCCTGCAGGCATGACATGCTTAACTTCTAAGGATTTAATTGCGATCTGCCCGACAGCACTTGAAAGCAGCATCAGCCTTTGTATCAGCCTACCTTCAACGTTTACAGTGCCAGACTGCAGGCTCCTTAAAGACACAGGAACGCATTGTTTCTGCAGGCTATTCCTGTGGGCCATGTGGGTTTAAGAGCATCACTATCTTGAGCAGCCACTTTGCTTTTGCATTTCCTGTCAAATATCTTGCCTGTGACAACAACAAGGAGATTGTAGCTTTAAATTTGACTTATTTCTTGATGTTTTCATTAACTGATGTCACATTTGCCAATCAACCACTGGATTGAAATAGCACTAGCGTTGCAGCAAGTAAACAACAAGGATGATAACATCAAGCGTATTCAAATTTCAGACTTGAGTTCTGCAAACACCTACTTGTACTGCGTTTCTCATTGTATTTGAATATATAATCTTTTCTACTTGTGGGCTAACTATTAGCTAATAATTGTTTTAGTATCTTTATGGCATGGTGAATAGCATTTGTATTTCAGATTCAGGTTATTAGCTGTTGTGTTTTTCAGAAAAAAATGGAAAAAAATGAGGAAAAGCGATGAAACGTGAACTCGGTCTTTGTATATTTGACTGTATCATAAAGCAAAAAGATTGTGTGTTTATGTACGTTGTTGCTATCGAGGACAGGCACTGTCTAGAGCTGCCATCTTTTACACATCATTACCTACATTCGAGGTGGTCAGTTCAGACTGTTTTTTTTATATATAAATATGAAAGCATTTTTAAATATATTAACTTTATTTTTCATCCATCCTGTGCAATATGATGTGTAGAATTATCATTTATTGTCTCTAATCATGCCATAAACAAAAGTACCCACCCTCTTTTTGAGTCTCAGAGAAAAGGGGCGGGGACTCATGCCAGCTAAATTGTATTCATTCACTGCCTGTCAGATTGTTGATACAAACTTGTGTACAGAACTTTTTCAAGGAAGGAAATAAATATCAGCTGGAACTGAAACTCAACAGCTTTTTTCTTTATTCATGAGTGTTGTTTTTAATCTCTTTCAATGCCATGAATACTCAAGACATGATACATTTGTGTTATTATGTTCCAAGTTCATCTCCTAACAGTAGTTGTCCAAACTGTGTTTAACTATTACATTATATGTTAAGTGTTTTCTATAAGAGGATGAAGGTTTTTACTCACCACTTCAGCTGCTTTTAACTGGCTCTTCTATTCTTTTATTCTTTTCTCCCCAAGTTAATCAAGCCATGGTTTACTTGGGGAGAAATGGACAACCGAAAGAAAATGTTTCCAATGCGGGCTGAAAATAACTTAAGTGCTCAAAATAACTTATAAAAACAGTCTTGAGTAATGAGCATTAACTGCTTTTGGGGAAATCCACTCCAGCGGTGTGGCAACACGCTCCCCCACCAAAAAAACTACTATTTACATAATTTTAAGAGGCAAGCAAAAATGGTTGTGAGGTCTGCAGTGTGAAAGAAAAGTGGTTTAGCGAAGAATTATTCAAATATTGTGTTGTAAACTTTCTCAGCTACTGTGACAATTGCACATTAAGTCAGTTTATATTATCCATGTCTGCACAACGCAGGGACTTTTATTTAAGTTTCCTCTTAATGCGGTGTAAATGCCTCATTCATATAGGAAACTTTCTGAAAACTGTCACAGCTCAAAAAAGCACACACACTTTAAATTCTAGTCACCACAAAATGGGATGGTTTGGTTTGGAAAGAGTTTTGTAGCAGGTGTTAGCATCCCTAGAGTCACTATCCACTTTATTCCGTAAATAAAGCTTAAAAGGCGATGCTCTTAACCCCTTTGTGACATAAGTTTGATGCTGGAGTTAAGTGGTATGGAAGCTTTACGTTAGGATTCAAGTCTACATCAGATATTCAAATGTGTAGATTTGTTTATTTTAATTTTTTGTATAAATAACATGACCTTTTTCTGTATTTACTGTTTTTATTATATTTGCACATCACCAAGAAACCGCATGAAAGCTGCATTCATCTGTTCAAGCACACATGTAGAATTGATTTATGCCTCTAGAGTTTAAAATTCTAATGCATTATGCACAACTTAAAACCACGCTGCTACTGGGTCAAAGCAGAAAATAGTTTAGCGTCACTCGTATCGAACAGAATACACAAGTCGTATTCCCAGCAGCGCTAAATCATGACGATTAACAGTGACCTCAGAGTATCTTTTGGTGTTGCTACAATGTTACTTCTGGAGTTCACGTGAATTTTTTTAGTAATAAAAAAACAGAACAGATAACATTGAATGGACAGAATGCTCTTTATCCCTGAATATTTAATAAAACAACCTGGTAACCGGAAAACTGTTAGAAAGATGATGCAAGAATACAACCTGAAAAGGAAAACATGAATTGCCTGCTGCACCCCTCCTTTATTTCCCCCTCAAACCTCCCCTGGATAATACATTAAAGAGAACACACCCAAGCCAAGAACTGATCATGAAAAGCGATCCCACACCATTGCAACTGACCAAAATATGCCTCAAGCAGTTAGGGCAGGTTTGCCTAAGCACCTTATTTCTTCTAATTAATAGCACACTGCTTATTTGCGTCATTAATCAAAGACACACACATACTGAGACCACCTTAAGTGACTGAATGAAGGCGGCTCATTACTGAATACATAATTATCTTCATCCAAGATATGTCTATTCTATTCTATTCTATTCTATTCTATTCTATTCTATTCTATTCCAGCCTGTTGTGCCATTACGCTGGAATTCAGACTTGATTCAGTCATGATTTCCCTTCCCCCTCTCCCAGACAGACCCTTATTGTGGGGGAAGGGCTGTTTTAGCAGCAGTCAGCCAAGGGCCCTCCAGCGTAGCTGACAAGCATGTCTGTCTACAGTATGCGGATGTGTCTGTATGTGTGCATGTGTGTGTGCGGGCATGTGCATCATACTACATGACATGGGTATTTTTTGATAACAAGGCAAGAGACTGTATACTTAGCTCAAATATTAATGGTTTAATTTATTATTATCATTGTTATTATTATTATTAATTGTTGCTATTTCTCTTCTGTCAGCTACTTTAACACAACAGACGATGCAGCTCAAAGCACACAGCGACTGGTTTTATTGCATAACAGTTTATTTTATTAAATTGCTGTAAGTGTTCCATGGTTATTAGTGTAACTGGTTTTGTGAAACTGTTATGTATGGTAAAAACACCAGCATGTTTAGGAGTTATCAGTTATTTTTATTGTCGTAATTAGATGCATCTTGATGCCCTTTTTCACTGTCTGACTGTCTGTTTATTTTAAATAAACGAGGAGTAGGTGTATAAAAAAAAATCTGCATTGATTGTGGAAATAAAGTGAGCGTGTACAAGTGCATAAATCCATAGTGGATATCATGATACGACTGCTAACTATCTCCTTAATGAAATGCAGATATATGCATTTTATAGCAGCTTAATTAGTCGTGTTTTAAAACTAACCTTACACTGCAAATAAACAGTTATTTCAGCTGGCAGTTTTAGCACCCACTGCATACTTCCTATCTTAATGTCCCCATGATTGTGAAGCAATAATATCTGTACTGTTTGGTATAATCTTGCAAATTTCTTAAGATTTCCAGCACTTCTGTGTGTCTGTGTGTGTGTTAAGCTCCTCTAAGCTGTATGTAGCCTGTTCAGTGTGCAGTCTCATGCCTGGCTCAGCTGACTCCTCAGTGGGAGATGTGCAGGCAGCAGTCAGGGCAGAGCAGAGTGGAGCAGAACAGGCTGATTGCTGGAGTCAGTGGCCCAGTAAAACCACAGCAGGGGGGGATAAGAGCTCTGCCGGAGGGGGCAGAGAGAGGTATGACTGTATCTCTGTCTGTCTGTCTGTGTGTATATAATATATCCATCCTGAGCTAAACCCAAGGGGGTAGTAGATGGTGTTGTTGTGGTGATGGTGGTATGACTATTTATCTGCTTTCTGTGATTTACACCCCCCCCCCCCCCCCCAATTATTTCTATGTGCAAATACCATTTGTTATAGTTGCTGTTAATACACAGATTTCCGTGAGGAGTAGCTCCTTCCTTTTATTATTTATTTGTATTTGTATGGCATATAAATGAAGGACACAGTAGTGGTGTTGTCGGCTATCTTTAGTTTTTAAGTTTCTACCTAACTGGCTGTGTCTAGATGTTCCCAAAATGCATTCACTCACACACACACACTTGTGGAAACCGGTGTACACAAAGAATGCTGCGCACAAAAGCAGTATTGACTAGTACGCTGCTTTTTCAGGACCCAGGTCAGGTCCAATAGGCAGAGCCACAGAGGCTTTTTCTTCTGCCTGTGAACAGCAGTGTGGTTAATCACTGTCACTGCATGTATTTGCATTTGCATGTTTCCTGTTGTCCTGCGTGCTCCTTTCTTAGGAAACGTTACAGCTGGGACAAAGAGCTGCACATAACTGGGAGAAGGGAGACGTGATTATAACTTCTTCCCTGCCCCTGCTCATCTCCCTCTTCCCCCTCCTTCCAACACACCCATATGTAATACTACCCTCACCGACTGCAGTACCAAAAGCAGCTTTCCTAATGAAAAAAAGCCTGAAACTCTGAAACTCCTTTAATTTTTTTTTTTATTTCTCACAACATCTATACAGATTTACATTTCCTATTGGAAGGAGTTATACAACAAAGAGTAACTGATGTTAAGGTAGTGGTTAAGTAAAATTTCAAGTTAAGTTATAAAAACTAGAAAGTTTGCTCACGTAAATGAACTTAATCAAATAAATAAATTAAATAAATGAATAAATATTTATGTATTTACGGGGTGCAAAGATGCCTAAATATTCTATTTACGCATGTTTTGGTGTATCACTGTTACTGTTCTCCAAACTCAAAATAAAGCTTTTGCATAAGATTTGACGTAGCAGTAGCACAGCGGATCCCCGTCATTACAAGTCTAGAGCTACTGATATACACACACCACTTCATTCTTTATTAAAAAACAAATAAATAAAATAAATGAATAAATAAAATAAAAATCATTTCCCCCCCTTTTTTTGGTCTCTTTCTTTGTTCCCCTGCTACTGCTGTCCAGACACAATGGTTGTCTCCACGCGGAGGATACAGGAAAGTTTTTGTCAGCCAGCCAAAAGACAAGAAGAATGGAGGAAAAAGTATTTCGGAAGCAAAGATTTTCTAGTGTGACAGTTTTACGAGGGTTTCTTTTGGTTGCCACTTGAACGAAAGAGAGTGAGAGAGAGAGAGAGAGAGAGAATGCTCAGTGAAGAGCACCTTGCAAGCCAGTGCCACAAAGAGGCTTTAATGAATAAACAAACGCAAGAAGAAAAAAAATCGGGTAAAAAGAATAAACAGATATCCCACGACACAGACAGACATAATTAGCTGCTTTGTAAAAAAAAAAAACTTATTGGGAGTTAGTGTGTTTAAATAAAGTAAAATAGTAATAATAAGTATAATGATAGAACCCAACACCGTGATCTTTATCACTCACACGGATCCACAGTGTACATTGTTGTGTGCATAGTTGTTTGACTTTGAGAGGGCGGGACTCTTTGGAGAGCGAAATGAACTAGGCGCGGCCAAAAAAGAGCCCCATCCATCTATCACACGTGTAGACAAAGGGGGACTCCACAACACAAAGCTAGATGTGCCCTCTCAAACTTTTTTTTTTTTTCCTACAACCGACATCAGCGCGCGCACAGGAAGCCGACTGCCCAGGTGAGTTGTCTCCAAGCGGCACACTGTCTTTGCGTTCAAGCCTCGAGCGATTTTTTGGAATTTATTCCCAGTTAAAAGTTGCGGCTGTAGTTGGTGCGTCAGCGCTCAAACTTGAGCACAAAGCAGGAGGGAGAGGGAGAGAGAGCTAGAGAAATCGAGGCAGCAAGGAAGGAGAGAGAGAGAGGGAGCGAGAGGAGCGGTCCCCTGTTCCTTTGTCTGATGCGGGTCGCTTTGAGGAGAGAACTTGAGGGGGATGCTCACACACGCATCTCCATAACGCTCATTAACACTCAACTTGTGCTACTTAGAAGCAATTGTCAGGGAGCTTTCATGGAGTTGAGGCAGAGTTTGTGGGGTTGCTGTATTTTTTTTGTCTCTCGAGGATGTTGCGACACAAGACAAAGCCTGTCAGAAGTTTGCGGAGGAAAGGACCTTTTTACGCACGCGAGAAAAATCACAGTTGGCTGATGGATAGTTTGTAAATACTTCTTTTTTCCTTCTTAGTGCAGTAGTTTTATGACTGTTGTGTTTGCGTTCTTGCGAAGTTGTCTTTCTGCACTATGGGAATTCCGCGCAGTGCAATCAGGTGTAAAGTCTCCAAGAAACAAGAAACGGTAACACAGAATTAAACTTTTTTTTCGCACTAATGAGAAATGATGTTTATAGGCAACAAAAAAGATGCAATGACGTGAATCTAAAGCGAGCTCGTCTTGAAAATCTTTAAGAAACTTGTTAGAGTTTATTTGGAAATAGATCAACAGGTATAAGTCGCTGCAGCTTCTTTGTTAGGCTACTGTAAAGGCTCCTTTGTTCTCAGTCCATACAAAGAAAGCTAGCAGAAAGGAGCGCAGATCCACCAGGAAACAACTTTTTCTTTTCTTTTTCAAACTTGCAAAGTTAAAATTATGTGATATATATTTTTTAATTATGTTGTTTAATTCTAGTATTTCAAAGTGTTTGAATAGCTTTTATTTGCCTTGTTTGCTTTTAAAGAAACAAATACCCGGGAAATGTCAATGTAAATACTTTTTATTGTTTATTGAGTTTTATTGTTAAGTTCCACCTTCATTTTTTATTATTTTTCCTCATTATTTAAAAAAATAAAGTGGACACGATTTAAAAACAAACAAACTTTCTTTATGTTGTGAAGGTGTGGCCAAACAACTTCTGTGGATTTGAAGCATTCCACAGTGGAGTAGCTCTACCCTTAAACTTTGCATTAGTCAGCAAAGAGGAGAATTCACACCTACAGGATTTACATGTGGTTTGAAACCAAATTAGTTTGTTATTGTATATAAAGAAATATATATATTTACAAGTTTCTAAAAACAAATTCGACTCATACAGTTCATTCACACACTTTTACGCTGCTTATTCACTCCTAAAGTACGAGTTTAATGTGATTTAGACTGGGATTCCATTTGAATGAGAAAAATGTGCTGTAGCTTTGACTGACTGCAATGCCTTTAACCTTTTTTCTTTTTTCTTTTTATTTGTCTGGGCACTGTCCTTAGGTGGGAATTTAAGCAATTTAACCAGTACAGTGCTTGCTTCTGATGGATTAAGAAAATAAAAAAGATGTGTAGAAAAAAAACACACATGGAAGATGTACAGATTCACCTATCAAGCCATTTTTAAGATGAAATGAAGGATTAAGAGACTGTTCACTTTTCTTCTGGATGAACATGAAGACTTATCTCATGAGGATTTAGACTTCAGCAGCAGCAGCGCCAGTCGGATTGTGTTTTAGGCACACTTGGAAATCTAAACCTCATGGACATACTTTGAGGATTATAAAAGATGTGCATGTAGAATGCCACAATACAAGACGCGTCCTGGGCCAAAGTCCTTGGGATAGCAGGATATTGCTTTCCTGATCCTTCTCAGCCCTCAGAATGGGTAGGTAATATTACTCTTTAGTGGGAGATGGTATGTGGCACTTGTTCAACCACTTGTTTGCAGGGCTGGTACATGTGTGAAATCCCTAGCACGCGCAAGGACACACAAACACACACACACTATTTTCCAGCTACATTTGTCATCAGCTGTATTTTGTAAGGCGTTGTGTTGCCCCTGTACTGTAATCTGAGTTTATTTGTAATGCCATATATTATGTAGGCTTAAAGCTAAAATCAATATACAGTTGATAAAAGATTATTTTGAGGCAACCAGCTTGTCTTATCATGCCAGTCATTAGTCATTGCCCCTGAGAAACTAAGATAATTTTGGTATGGTTAAACAATGATGACTACCAATACTGTAAACTTGCAATTCTCGCAATGTCTTTTTGTATTCCACACTTGTTATGCACGGGGAAATTTTTTTAATAACACAGTGAATAACCATGAAATGCCCAAAGCACCTTAATGAAGCTGGACGTTTAGTCCAAGTTTGTTGCACATGACCACTAGTCTGTATTGTAAAATAACGAGCTAAAAGTTCATCTGATGATATGCAGTTTGTACAGTTCAGTAGCAGTAGAGTCCCTACCTCATGACATGTTTATATTTTAGTTTAGTTTTATCTGTGCATGGTCTCGGCATAGCACAGCAGCATCATTGTGTCATAGTCGGAGTGCATGTTTCATCTGATTTGATTTCAGTTATCTTTTATAAAGCCCAAGAACGCTTTTGGGCCAAATTTGAGTGTCCACGGTCTGATCAGTTTTAACACTGATAGTTAGTTTCACTTACGATTGTGTGACAGTCGTATAATTTGCACGCACTGTGATCCACAGCATTCATCAGTTGCGAAATGTTCTGTAGAAAGAGAAATCTTTCTTCAAATGCTCAGTTCATTCAGGGGTCAGGCGAGAGCGACACCATCCTACAATGAAGAAGGCAGTTTTGTATTTCACCTAATGCTTTAGCAGCAGCTAATTCAGACGAATCTCTTAGAGTCAGAAAAGAGTCACAAGCTATTCAACTGGCCTTCTTAACCTGCATTTGCATTCTACTATACAGGAGTGTGAGGGAGAGAGGAGAGTCACTCCTTTCTCTCTCTTTGCAGCCCCTTATCAATGATGTCATTGAGAGCCAATGAGAGCGTACAGTGGAACTTGTAAGCATCCAAGCTCCACCTCCAGTCGCTTTGTGCATGGTAGCCCACATGGTCCTGCAGCATCACATTTTCACCATGCATTACTCTGCAGCAGAGAACGGGAGAGAGAGAGGCAGAGATACAGGGATGTGGCTCTTGGCTATGTGTTCTGATGTTAATCTACCGTGTCTGCTCAGAAATGAGTTGTTTATCATTTTAAACATGCAAAGAGCAACCAGATAACATTTTAAAAATGATTTGCCAAAAGCCTCTGAGATACTATTAAATAAGATTATAAAGAAGAACAAAATCCAGCCAAATATTCTAGATCCTTCAACATCGTTAATGTATACTAAATTATTGAAAGTAAGGCTAAAATGCAAAGAATCATTGGAGAAGATTACCTCCATAATATCCCTTAAATCAGTTCGAAATTTCAAATTAGTTACTAAAAGACATGCGGGTGACAATGTGTTTGTCGGCTTTAATCACATTCCTCACCTTTTTCTTCTTGTAACCAGTGGAATTGACTGGAAGAGAAATATTTTACTTGCTTCCTGCTGGTGTTGTGCTAAAGACTCACGTCACTGTCTGGAAGTGAGTGGATCAGTTGGAATCAAGGTCAGTCGATAGTGTGACACGCAGGTAGGGCAGATATAGGTCAGTGGCACAATATGGGTGGTGATGAGTCACAAACACACACAGACAGACATAGAGGGATGGAGGAAGAGGGAGCATGGCGAATTGGACTCTGAGATATGGAAACTTTATTTAACACAAATCATATCAACTTTGCAATGTAACATATAAGTGAACAGGAAGTGCATATTAAGCTGCACTCATAACTCTGTAGCTCTTACATGTGACATAGTGAATTTCAGTTGTGCAGTTGCATCCAGCACTCAGATAATGAAATAGTGAGTAAAACAGACACATCAGGGTTATAATAAATAATCATTATGACATGCCCGGCACTTGGCTCTTAATAGAGATTGCACTGGGGTGCTTTTTCCCACAATACAGCATGCTCCACTCTGTGCATCTTAATTACATTGCTTATCAGTAATGCTGTTATCAAGTGCGGGGCAGTTTTCTTAGCATTTGCCATTCGGTGGACTCTTTATGAGAGGATACATTCTTGTATGCGGTCGCCCTAGTGGGAGCTGCAAATCTAAACCTAATCCACTGAGTTACACAGGATGACATTAACGCAGCAATCTGTGCCATCTCTCAGTTCTGAAGTCTCAATATCCATCTAAGCTGCTCATTAAAGTGGGGAATGGTTTAACACCCTCTTTTTCTATGCGCCATATGCACAACTAAATCTGTGTCACTATAATCGCTTATCCATCCTTGTTTGTTGTTACACTAAAATGCAGCTCATTCTCTGCCTGGAAGTGAAGTCTAATAAGAGCCACACTTTGTACTGCAGAGTTGGAGCAATGTATTACCTTAGATTCTCATCCCGGAGATGCCAGCATTCTTACATCTACATTGTTTCTAGCCATTTATAATGCACAGCATGTCTGTAAACCCGACTCATGCTATGCAAAGTGCATTAGATTAGAATACAACATCAGGCCTAGAGTAACTAATCACTACAATGAGCCTAATTCTCCTAGACATTGTGTGGTTGGGCCTCTTGAAAGCTATCAGGTTTATTTTTTACCGCTCGCTGTATGGAGGTTATGGGAAATGCAGCTGATAGTGGCTCACATAAAATCCCTATAATAAATTTATGTGTACGCTGGTGGTGTTTTCTGGTTTATTAAGCAACAAAATGACAACAAATGCCACTTAAGGCCCAATCTGTTTATGCAGCACGTGATGCCTACACACCGTCGACCCTTAACTGTGTATGTTAACACTGTGCTTTATCTAATTCATGCTATTTTTACAGTCTCATATGTACTGTCTGATGCTCTGATACTAGCGCTGACAGATGGCCAAACAAATTTTGAGTTGGACCTTCAGAGTGCAACAGCCGCTCAAACAGATTTTGTCTGTGTTATGTTCTGCGCGCCTTAACAAAAGAACAGAATTGGTTGAGATGGGCTGGTTGTCAAAAACAGCAGCAGTTAATAATCTTTTCATTTTCTCCACCAGCCGATTTTGGGCTGATAGTCCTTTTTTGCATATCATTGAGTCATACAGTTGGTACAGTTCAGTGAATTACAGTGCAGTAAAACAGGCCCACCATTACTAATCATGACGACAGCCCTAATTCTCCGAGCTACAGGCATTCTGTGGTCATCCTGTTGCAAACTATCAGAGCTTAGTTTTACCACTCAGCGCCTGTAGCCGAGAGATAAGTTAACGTGCTCTGCTGGCATGCTAATACATACCAGCACTGGGGGACAGGAATAAATTATTTCTTTATGACTGCGCACAAGGCAGAGCATTTGAAGGGAGCGTAGGGAGAGATAGAGAGGAAACATAGGGAGATGAAGCAGAAAGAACAGACATGGGGGTAAATGATGGGCAGAGAAGACAGGAGGGGAACAAAGGAAATAGAGATCCAGATTGAGAGGGGAAAAAAGAGTTAGAAAGAGAGATAAAAAAGGCAAGGATAATGCAGATAGCAAGCCTCATTGTGCTCTTTATATCAGCCTTTCTTCAGTTTATAGTAATTCTGTCACCATGTCTGTGGTGAGAGAAGCAGCCATAAGTTAAGCTATGAGCTCAGCATCAACAGAGGGTTTGTTTTGGGAAATAATAATGGCAGAGAAAGTTTTATTGCTCTGACCAGGAAACAACAGCCTGCATCCACAAACGTGCGACCTTTTCACCGGTTTTGCCCTACTTTTAAACGCTCAAGTCACGCAACGACAAATGGGTGTCAGATAACATTAAAGTGAGTGAAATCTCACTAAAATACACCCGGATTGGTTTCAGTGAAAATAGCATTGATTCAAATGGTAATTTAAGATCTCTGAAACATTAAAAAAAAGAGTACTAACATTTAGCTAAATTATTTTTGAGTCTGCGTGCTGATGTCTTATGTCGTGCCACGTTGTGTGCTTACACTTGGCAGCCGCTGTACGTTTGCACTCTGGGATTTCAGTAGAGGCAAAACCACACCACAAACAGTAGCATGACGAGTCAGTCAATACATAAAGGTAAGCGCCAAATCAAAATTCACCGGATGATAGCTCGCACGAGGTGTTGCACAGCAGGTCTGACTGTCTCTGAAGATATTGCTTTCCATCCCTCTTTCATCTATGCCCAGGTATAGATATGGGGGACACAATTTCCAATAACAGCCTTTAGCTGTCTGGTGGTCTGTCTATTATGGATCAACTTATTACCTCCATAAATTCAGAGCATGTTGCTGTCTGGGAATGGGCTGATAATCCCTCTAAAGACTGGGGTTTTATCAAAGCTAAATCTGCTACACACACACGCACAGACACGGACAGGCATTCCCCACATGAGTACACATAGACACACACATACACACACACATGACTTGCCTGGTATAAGCATAGGCATATGTGTGAGGACTGGGATTTTATCACAGACAAATCTGTGATTGTCTGGTAGTTAAAAGATTATAAAGCAGTGATTTTATAGACACAAACACACACACGTGTCATTAGCGCATGAACACTGGCTTCCTTGCTACAGGCACAGTGTAGTTAAGTGATATCAGTGCTGCTATTCTTCAATACTGTGATTCGCTTTGGATTATTAATCTGATAAGGGCTCAGTAAATCATTTCACTGACAGCTTTTATTATATTCACTTACTTCTGTTTTCTTTTTACCCCCGCTTTAATATAAAGTCCCATTCCCAGCCATGCCTGGCTTTTTTCAGTTTCCTACGATTGCAGAGGTAATGTGTGTAACGTCACCATCAACACTGCAAAGCCCATTTCGATTTTTGCTATAGTTTTACAGAGATAAGATTTTGAACATCATGTTTCCCCTTTTGAAAAATAGAAGAAAAAAAATAGTAAGATGTGTGTCAATCCAGTTAAGGAGAAAACGGTTCATGCTGCGTCTGAGATAAGCAGTCGGGCACTGCATTGTACAGCCTAATTGAAATGACAGCTGTCTCAAGCTAATTGATCCGCAGCAGAGCCAGAACACAGGGAGTGAAGAGACGCTGGCCTTCAGTGCAAGGTTATAGAAAGAAAAGCTGCCAGTGATGAAGACCCAGCTTGCAGCCAGCACGCTGCTTTTTCGAGGTTGGACCTAGACTGAGTTGGCACTGTTTTCCCAGACCAGCAAGGCAGAGGAGAATGCCCTCCAGTAGTGAATGCTTGGACTGTCCTCAGTGCTGGGTACTCACTCTTAGATGCAAGTACATGACCCGACTGTATCTGTTTACTTTATTTTCCATCATTCTTTAAACAGCGTTGGAAGAATGTAGGCTTTCTGTCATTTTTTGACAGAGCAGAGCAGCACTGAAAATTAAAAATAGCATACTGTCAAGTCACTCACGGGCAAGTCGTGACAGCGGTAGCAGTTCATAAAATGTAACATACATTGCAGAGTCCCCCATTGGAGCATGTCTATGAGGACTAAAGGACCTTAAGTGCAGAAGGAGTGCACACTGCTGGATTTCTTCTTTTGGTTTAAGCCCCACAATCAGCTACTTTTGCTGACTCCTGGAAGAAATGTCCCTGCGACTCGAAAACTCTTGCTAAACAGAGCTCTTAGTTTCAGTGTCTGCTACCTTCCCTCATGCATTCGATTACACTCATGTCCATGTAGTTCACATTTTCTAGTTTAGACACGTTGACCGCTTCGTTTTGGTGTCTCGGAGTCAGTTTGGTGTCAGTACTTGCCCTTGATCAGCAGGCAGAAGTTAGGAGTTACATAAAGGTTGTGTATTTTTGTGCTTTAGATGAAATGAACTCAAAGTAGCATTCATTTTTTCAGGTTGTGTGTAATTTGACAGAAGTAGGAGATATAAGATGACAGAAGAGGTGTTGCTTACCTCCATTGTGTGCTTGTAAACAAATTTAGAGTGATTTTGTGTCACCTTTCCACATTCCCTCCAAAAGATGTATTCTGTCAGCCAGAGAATGATGCTTCTTTATATTAGGGAGCAACCTGCCTCAGCTGCCAGCCATATTCTGTAAACTGAAAGGAAAATTAAAGACAGTTATTCTGTTTGAAACTACATCCTTTGATTTCCTAAAGGATTTATAATGTTTTGACAGTAATTATTTAAAATATTAACTTTAAAAAACAACACAAAACAATCACAGCAAGAGAGCAAATATTTCATACAGGGATAAAAGCGCAGGAGAATGAGTGAGAATCTCAAGAATGCAATAAATGAGCTTTAGCTAAAATCCTGCTGCCCTGGAAATGTCACTTGAGATTTTTTCTTAGTTTCCCTTAATTATTTATTTATTACATTTTATTATATTATATTTATAGTGATGATTTTTCTTTTCACTTATTTCAAAATATGAAGTACAGTTTTCTTGTCTCTTGTATCACTCTATCATTTAGTCCTGACATGACATGCAAATCTAAAGTATATCTTTGAGCTTTTTTGAGAAATACATAGCGAGTGGAAGTGGGGTTTTTCCAGTTATAGGTGGCAATATTAGAGTTAGGTGGTGTGTTGTCTCTTTTTGTGTCTGTTTGATATTTTGTGATATGTGCTTTCTGCTTTTGGAGAAGTATTATTCAAGCAGGTTAATCCAGAATATTATCTTCTGTCATCTTGCCTCTGCACCATGTCAGGACTGTGTACTTTGGCTGACTAATACCAAATCTATTTTGATGTTTTGATGGAGATATCTTTGAGCTTAGCGGGATATAGTGTGATAAGTCAGATTATGTCCCATAACACTAGCTGAGATATCAGACTCGAAACTGTCCTGCTCTATGCAAACAACTCTGCTTTCAGGAATGGGAATTTTGTTGCTATCAAGATTACCGAGTAGAATAAAGATATCTACATCATCTTACTCAATGCCGTTCCTAACCTTTTGGGAGATATAAGGTGACATGTAGACAGCTAGGACAGGAGCCTCATTTAAACCATATCTGCCAGCAGGGCCTGGATTTCTTTGGATTTGTTTTTGCATGCTGTTCTTTTCTTTCTTTTTGTTGCAAAAAGACTATAAAGTTTTAGAAAGTGCATAAAAGCATTTATTTTAAATATTCATGTCTACCCTTTCATCAATTAAAATCTTATTCTGTTTTAAAATGGACCTTTTGCTGATAAAGTACAGTGTGATTGGTACTTGTTACAGTATGGTGAATGTCATACTGAGAGATAACTCAGAGTTTATCTATGTGCATGGCAGTGCCATTTATAGCTATGATGGTGAATATTAAATGCTGGGTTTCCTTGAGGCAGATAATGCCTGTGACTGTAAGTCTTACCCTGAGAGTATCTGCAATGACACGATTTTCCAGTCCAGTGCGGGACATAATCTGAGTGCCTGGAAATGGGCTCAATAAACTCAAGTTAATTTCCTGCTCTGAATAAAGCAGTAATTCCAGGCTGGATACAGCCTTGACGATGGACACAGGTGGATAAAAGCCCAGGTTTTTGTAAAACATGGCACCGCACGCAACAGTAAGGGCTCACATTTAATTTAAAAGCTGTTTAAAGCAATGCACCTCAAGCTAAGGCTTTTCTGGGCAATATTAAAAATTCAGTGGAGTATAAAGGTTGACATATTGCTTTTCCAGGTCATATGAGGTCAGTATGAAATCTCTGGTGGGAATGCGGCTGAATAAGGCCAAGTTGTGTCCCACTCTTATTATTATTATGCATTCAATTGCTTTGCATCAGCTGTCAGCTATTCTGTGCTATACTTTGTTACCAGCTCTGCTGCACAAGGTCAAGTTCATGGTGCTTGTATATTCTTGCTGAATAAGACTGATTATGACTCAAACCCACCATAGTGTGTCTGACTCATTGACAATCACTGAAATTCTTACACATATTTGCACCATCATCCGCCTGTAGTGTTTGGGTTGTACGGCTGGGGGCAAAGTTCATAAAACCTTAACATAACCTGCTCTTATTAAGACTAACAATCCACTTGAAATCACATTTGGAGGTAATTTCTTTTCAGACAAGGTCACAAGGTCACCTGAGAAATGAGCTGATTAAGAATGAGTCATACCTTTATTTATACATTAGGCAGTTACTCGGCACACTTTGACAAACAAGCTATCAGATAACTGTCACGGGCTAGACTCATCAGTGGCTCCGTAATCTGTGCCCCACTTTTTAGAAGCCTATGATCAGTGGGCTCAGTGGACTCATTCAACAAGCAGCTGAAGACTCATCTTTTAAAATTGGCATTTGGGTAGAATTTCATTTCATTTTATTGTTTTATTTCATTAAATTTTTTTTTGCCATTGTTGGTTTTGTTTGGTGTGAAGCACTTTGTGATTTCAAAAGGCGCTAAATAAATAAATGTACTTACTTTTTGCCAGCGAGCCTGTTGTGGAAATAGGAATCATTTACTATTGTCTTAATTATAAGGAGCGGAACTAATTTACTCCTCAGAACCTGGCTACCTCGTACAGCTACTACACTACGTTTCTTTTCTGGTGTTCAGGCTGATAACTTGTTAAATATTAATTCACTCTTTTTCCAAACTGAGGTACCTCCTTGTACACTTTAATTGGTTTAGTGGGCATTAAGAATGCTCACATGCAGCTTAATTGCCCATTAATATGACTCATTTACTTTTATTACAAATTGCCTAGCTTTATTTCAGCACTTCGGGCAGACTAGATGAACCTGACTGGACTTGTTCTGCCTAAAATTCAATCCAGAATCAACTAAATCTTCCTGCATGTACAAATTTAATCCATGTGCCTAATTTAGGACGCTTAGACAACAGACATGTGTGTGAGTGTCAAGGTGTTTCAAGCGCCTCAGTGATTCCATGCTCATTTGTGAGAATCTCTTTCTCCCGCTGTTTATGTTTGCCGTCTGTTGTTACTTGAACGCACGCAGACAGAGGATGCTTTACCGGCTACTTGGTAAGCTCTCTGATGTCCTCAGCATGTATAGTAATGAGAACTGCTGACACAGTGATTCAGGGACACTCAGACACAAAGATGTTCAGGATGAAAGCACACAGGCAGAAGGTGTTTTTTCTTTCTTTCGTCCATTCTTATCTATTTCACTTCATTTCCTTCATTTGATTTCTCACTTTCTTGTATCTGTTTGCCCTCCCTTGTAATTTATTCCATCTTTCTTTTCCCTGTTGCCTACACTGCATGTCTGAGTCTGTATTTTTAAATATATATATATAATTTTTACCTCTGACTTCATTTTTCAGATTTTCTCCATCACACATAGACTCACACTGAAGTGCTGTCTTGCCACAATAGACAGTGGGAGGACTGCGCCAGCCTCCTCTTCAGTTCACTGCCAGTTCACTCAGCTGCACACTGACAGGAATGATGCTAGAGAGAAATGCAAATCTGATCATGACGGCTATGCCAGCCACAAATGTTAACATCCCTCCTCAAAACTTTAGGTACCGATTTGCATTCACTTGAAAGTGCAGCTCTAGACTTTCAGACATGGTTTTGTATTATTCTCGTCTCAGTGCGGCTAGACTGGTAATGTACTGTCACTCTGTGCTGATTCACCTGTCCCTGCAGCTTGCACGGAGTCTAAAAATATCACTTCAGGCTTTGTGAAAGTCAAAAGCATCTCATTTCTCATTTGATGAGAATACAACACAAAGTGGCATCATTACATTAAGTGCATTCTGGGACCCCAAAATGCAAGGTTGTCACCCCTTTGTGACGACCTTGCAAAGATCATCAGTCTTACAAAGTTTTTTATATATTTTTTTTATTTGGCACGGTTTCTTTTCACAGTATGAATGGCTGGTAATTTTGGTTGTGTAGAGCAAAGACAAGCTGTCCTTGTCATGTCGAGTATTTTTTTTTATGCTGGACTGTGCCCTTGGACAAAAATATTAGAGTCCCCACTGAGTTATGCACTCTCCATCAGTCTGTGTGCATGTCTGCCTCATCATCTTGGCCTCTCTCTCACACACTGCACTTGCACTACCTCCTCTGTCACTTTCCCTCTTCCTCCTTTAGTTACGCTTTGACTTTTTCTTCTTTTTTGTCTCTCTGCTTTCTTTTTTTCCCCTCCCTCAGTTTCTTGTCTGCATTGCTGTCTTTCAGAATTTGCTTTTTTAAGTTTCCTTGTGCCGGTGCCGGCTGCCTGTCACAGTTGAGATGCATGTCTGTCTTACTCTCGCTTTTCTTAATCTCTGGCTGCCTCTCTGGCTGGCTGCATGACTGTCTGTTTCTATAGCTCTGCCTCTGTTTCTAGCTGTGTCTGTCTGTTGGCCTCTACCTCCCACTCTCTAACTCTCTTTGTCTTGTGCTCAAATGCCTTCTTAGCTCTAATGGCTTTTTTTTTGCTCTCTACTTAACTCTATTTCCATATTTTTTTCTCAACCATTGTAGTTCTCCATGTTAACATGTTGAGCACCCCTTCATTTTGCACTGGTTTGCTCCTTCTCTCTTTTGATGACTGAGTCACTGTCCTCCTCCGTCACGTGTGTTCATTCAATCACTGTGAGAGTTCACTTCTTGAGGAGTTTCCCTCCTTAGATTACCTCTGACCTGCATGGGAAAAATGGTGACTTATTCCTTTTTTAGCGAGTTCACATTACTTTTCATGTGTTTTAGGCTACCTGCATAATACCAAGTACAGAAAAAACAGGTTTCACGAGTTGGCTTTGACCTGGATCTGTACAAATTATTTTATCTGCCGAGAATAAAATATTTGCTCACCATCTTCACAACATTTATGGAGCTAACTGGCCTCTAGCAGGTACAGCTAATATTTTGCACTCAGTCAATTTTGATTTGATGGAGTTTGTTTTTGTGTTTTTATAAATAAAATTAAACTGAAATGAATTGAACTGAAATCTATGCCAGTTCCCATCTGTGTTTTGCAGGGCTCGTCACATGTGTGTATATATACGACATGTACATTTGTGTAAGATCCCATCCATATTCTGTGCTGTTGAAGTTCTGTGTGTGTGTCTATATTTAGATTACCTTTCCTATTCAACACATTAGGATATCTCTCAATTAGTGACAAGGAATTTCCAAACCACTGGAGCCATTGTCTTAAACTAGGGCTCCATAAAGCTTAATTTCCCATAGAGAAAAGGGGTAGCGGGGTTGTTTTGACGTCCAAATGTTCTTATCTCATGCACTATTAAGTGAGGCACTGGGGTGTGTTGGTAACATGGTTTAGAGTCCGTCTGTCACAGCCTCAGGTTATGCTGCTTCTAGTGCACACACACGCATACATGTACATACAAACGCATGCATATTCACACAAATGAAAAGACAAACTACATGCACACATAGACACACAAGCAACTATTTTTTTCAGCCACCCATTTGCACACGTAAACACTGCCTCAGGGCTGTATAGCATGAGTCCTGTTTGGCATTGGTGCAGGTCAGAAGGGCTCCCTGAGACTTCACTTCACTGATCACATCAGGGGACACTAATAGCTTTTATGTATGTGTTTCCATATATATTAAGTATTGATTCCACTTTGACTTGAAAGGTAACATTGGGCGTTTAGGCTGGCTTTGGATTATTCAGTTTGATCTCAGTGTGAATATAATGAGAGAATAGTGTGCATGTACGGCACACTTTTCTTATTACATTTTAAGTGACATTCAGTACACTACTGCACATGCATTTCCATTGAGAGTCAATACATTCTTTGTAACAATAATGCAAATATTTATTTTTACTACACATCAAATGTTTCAGCAGACTTCCTTCAATGAATCAACCCAGTCATCAGGAAGCAGGAAAGAAAGGAAGTAAAGGATGTTTGAGCATATGTAAGAGCACCTGTGAGTTTGGTGTTCGTTTATCATGTGAACGTTTTCTTCTTTCAAATCAAAGACTTTGCTAAAGAACACTTCACTTTATTTGCTTTGCAACCCAGAATAAAATGTGAATGCACTGAATGCACTTTCAATCATTTTATAGACACGGAGTAGAGATGTATAAGAAGATGAAAACAAGCATGAAACTCATCTTTAAGCACTCAACAGTATGGAATGTGGAGTTGCTGCAAATCTGTGAAAAGCACAAGAGTAGTTAATAGTTAATAATAGTAATAGCTATCGTTACTTCTTCATATATGTGTGTGTGGAAATGCATGTATTTCCTTGGTTAAGAAAAATCTGTCTAATAAAATCATGCCAGTTCAAGAACATCCTTGAAGAAGTGAGCGTTTCACTGTCGAGGTCAACGACCAAGAGACGCCCTCATGAATGTAAATACAGAGGGCTGCAACTCAATGGAAACACTGAAGAGCAGAAAGGCCAGATTAAACTTTGACAGAGAACATTTAAAAGAGTCTGCACACTTCTGAAATTTTTTTTTGGACAGATGAAACCAAGATTAGCATGTGCCAGAATGATGGGAAAAGTAAAGAGAAGGAAAGGAACCGCTCATGTGAGCATATCACATTAACAGTCAAACATTGGAGAGGCAGTATTATGGCACGGGGGTGTATGACTCCCGGCTGAACCAGATCTCTGATGTTTAGTGTTGATGTGACTGCTGATAGAAACAGCAGGTTGAATTGTGAAGTGTAGAGGGCTATATTCTCTGCTCAGATTCAACCAAATGCTGCAAAACTGAGACGACACTTCACAGTGGAAGTGGAACAGCACCTAAAGCACACTACAAAATCAACCCAAGGGTTTCTCAAAGCAAAGAAATGCAGTATTCTTACATGGCCAAGCCAGTCACCTGATCTCAACCCATAAGTGCGTGCTTAGCAGTTACTGAAGCACAAACTGAATGCAGAAAGACCCACAAAGAAGAAGCTTCAGTGATGGCCTCAAATAGCATCTTAGCATTTGTTGATGTCCATGAGTTGTAGACTTTAGGCCCATCACTGACTGTAAAGTAATCCACTGTGTTGATATAGAGAGGGAAAATAACCAGAATGTGTAATTTCCCCTAAACCAAACTAGATGCAGATGTAATGCACTGACGCAGATCTCCACGTGCATACATACGTCCACCTATAGATGAACTGAAAAACACAAGCAGATGCAGACATCAAGCCTGGGAGAGGCTCTGGCAGGCAGTGCTGAGCACTGTGAGGTGCTGCAGTGAAATTGATGCCACATACACTTTGTGTATTTTGCTTGTGTGTGCAGGCGTGCATACTAGGGGTGCAACGATACACAAAATTCACGGTTCGGTTCGATACTTTGGTGTCACGGTTCGATATTTTTTCGATACCAAAAAAAAAATGTTCATGCCTTTTTAATTTGTCATTTATTAAAATTATAAATATATATTTTAACTCAAAAGTACAGTTTTTAAATTTAATGTTGCTGAAACAACAAAGTAATAAAAATAATAAATCTATCTGATGGAGAAATCCCTCATCTTTGGAAAAGAGAGTTTATTACAGAGAAATGGCTCTTACCAAAATAAAAGCTATACTATACGCTTCTTCTGGGCTATATTCTCAGCAGCATATTAAACATATCAGGTCCCCATGAGGAGAATCATGTGCTAATGGCTGTCTAAATGACGCGGGTAAAATTTGTAGCGTGCGTGCTTGTTGTTTTTGTCTGCTTCCACTTGTCTTTGCACTAGGATGATGTCGACGTAAATGTGCAGACATATTCGTTGTGTTCCCACTAGTGCTGTCAGCGTTAATCTTGTTGAAATGATGTTAACGGGACAACACGGCAAGTTAACGAGCTACCGCGGATCGCCCCGTGCCTGGGGCTGGACGGCCAACACGTTAACGAGCTAACTGCGCTAACACACTAGTTCCCACCAATGTAATTGAGCATTGCCTGGCACATCCAACATACTGTTTTACTTTTGTCCATGACGCGCTTACCTTCAGGGTCATACGTCACATGAAAACCAAAATAGTTCCAAATGCCACATCTGAATGAGGGTGGGGGAGGTTCAATTTGCCATGTTGCAAGGAGAGCTTAACTTCTGTCTCGCTAGCTTGCCCTGCGCTCAGTGAATCTGCGTTCGACTACTCCGCCTAGGCTGCACTGTCGAGCGCAGATCCACTGAGCGCTCAACACAGACAGCATCGTCAGAAGGAAAGTTGATCAAATAAATTAAAAATTTTGTATTGTTTGATACATATGCGTACCGAACCGAAAGCACTGTATCGAACGGTTCAATATCGATACGAGTATCGTTGCACCCCTAGTGCATACATGTGTGTTTTGGCCTTAACTGCTGGCAGTCCCGTGTAGGAGCTCTGATAGTGTGTGTTTGTGTGTGTCTATAAAAGATAGAGGCCAGATTTTGGGACAAAAGTTAAAGATTATCCTAAGTTGGTACACTCTTTTTGTTTTTTCCTCAAATTCATCCTCAAGGTTGTTCTCATATTGTCAGACTCTGACACGCACACACACACACACACACACACACACACACACACACACACACACACACACACACACACACACACACACACACACACACACACACACACACATAGTATACAGTGTCTTTGCTGCAGGCACCAAAGTAACATTCTCAGTTCTGGTCGATTCCAGTTGGCCTGTGTCAGGTGCTACTTTCATATGTAAGGTGGCTGTTATGTGTGCCTCTGTGTTTGCATGGGGCAGAGAGGTAGTCAGGCAGTATTTGTCTTTCTTTGCATGCGTGCCAGGTAAACTGATGCCTGATGTGTCTCTGCATATGTGTGGATGAAACTGGGTGAGGGGTATGTTAGCGTCAACGCAGTCATCATGGAAGCAGGAAAGAAAAGAAGTAAAGGATGTTTGAGCATATGTAGGAGCACCTGTGACTTTGGTCTTCGTTTGTCATGTGAACATTTTTCCTTCAAATTAAAAACTATTCTAAACATGAACTACAGAACCCACTTTAACTTCTCTGCAAGACGGAGTAAAATATCCACAGCTAGTGGGTTTGTTTGGCAGTTAACAAACTCAATGAAGTCTCTTTTCTTATGATTTCACTCTGAGCTCATGGAAGAGCTGGGCTTCTACCACCAAAGGCACCAAACTTAGAATACATTTTTCTGTTTCATTTCTTTGTTTTCTGGTTATCCAGGGCCGAATTTTTTTTCTGCTGTTACACAAAACGCTCATGTATGCTTCAAGCTTTTGCTGAGTGAGTAACACAAAGTACGACAGACTGTGTGTGAAGTGCTAAGTGAGCAGAAGACTGCATGGCAGCCTCTCACAGAGTTTGCCAAATGCATGTTGCCTTGGCAGAAGAACTGTCCTTTCTGAGCAGCTAGTGGTACCAATGATCAAATGTGTTACATGTATATGTCTGTGTGTTGGTGAGTCAGACCGCTCAGTATTTCTCAGTTTGTTTGGAGCACCAAGTAGCATCTGAAGAGAAGAGTGGCTTCCTGCTCTGATAATGACAGAACAGCATGCATTTTTAGCGTGAGTGTAGTGTATCTACTGATAACATCAGCTTAAGTCCAGATTAGAAAATCCCTAGAGCTTGTATTTATGTTTGTAGAGCTGGGGTGTGCTCTTTTAACTAATCTGTTAGGTACAGTTTTTCACAGTCGTTTTTCTATGTGGACGCATGCACACAAACATGCCGGTTTGTCCATAACACAACAAACGGCAAGATCTTCTGACAAGACTGGTGAGCCCTAAAGTGGGTTTATCAACAAAGCACTTCGGAGCAGTGAGGAGGAGGCGAAAGAGGAGATGAAGAGTTGAAAGTAGCAACAGGGGTCTTTTCTACTTAAAAGTTTACCTGAGAGAAACTTTTGAGATCAAGGCCCAGGCGACTGACTCGCAGCTGACCAAAGTCCGGGTAAAAAAACACAAACCAAAACCAAAAAAGACATCACCTGAAAACTTCGGGAAGTTACGAAAGGCTTCAAAGTGAGACAGAGAGGGGTTAAAGTGAGACAGGTGTGCTGGATCCTGTGGTTGTTGTGATACTGGAATTTAAAACTCGATACCAATATCCAGGAAAATGTCGTAGATACTAATTTAGATGCCATGAGAGAAAAAAATGACACAATTGTGAGGTTTATTAAAAAAAAAAAAAAGACTACAACAATACTGGTTGGTGCAAAAGAATTCAACTATAACCCTGTTTAATTTCTGTGCTTCTGGTGACTTGGCACCATATTTTTAGTGGTGTGCAAATAAAACTGGAAGCTTGTTAACATTACAGACAAGCAGGACTGATAATGTTTGCTAATAGCTGCTACCTTAATTGTGACTTAATATATAGCTAACAAGAGTAAAAGCTGAACACCTAATGCTAAAATGTTCTGACCAGGTATGTATTTATATTAAGTGTTTAATTAAGTGTTTTCTTAAGTGTTGTTGAACCGGAAGCTTTATTGACCTAACAAAACAACTCATAAAGACTGGGGTGTGAGTCATTAAGGTTACGTTCACACTGCAGGCGAAAGCGTACTTTTTTGACCATATACAAACCATATCCGATCATGGTATGACAGTGTGAACAGCACAAATCCGACCTAAGTCACTTTCGTATGTGGTACTGAATCCGATACATATCTGATATTTTAGAAAGCGACTGCTGTTTGAATGGTCATGTCACATTAATAATAATAATGGATTGCATTTCGAGAACCTCAAAGCGCTTTACAATTCCACTATTCATTCACTCTCACATTCACACACTGGTGGAGGCAAGCTACAGTTGTAGCCACAGCTGGCCTGGGGCAGACTGACAGAAGCAAGGCTGCCATATCGCGCCATCGGCCCCTCTGGCCATCACCAGTAGGCGGTAGGTGAAGTGTCTTGCCCAAGGACACAACGACCGAGGCTATCCAAGCTGGGGCTCGAACCGGCAACCTTCCGATTACAGGATGAACTGCCGACTCTTGAGCCACGATCGCCCCTTGAATCTGTCTTTTTAAATCTATTAAATTAAATCTGTCTTTTGCGTCACTGACACAAGACAGACGCCAATTATCAGTGCCGGAGAAGCGCCCAAGAAGACATCGTGAACGCTTCCTGGCCTTCCAGTGTAGATGTTAGCGAAACTGTTGGGAAGACAATGTTGGAGAAATGTGAACATTTTATTTGTATAATAATCTGTATAATCTGCAGATTCTGACAGAAATCTGCAACTATCCTTTGAAGCACCGCTCCTCTAACAGCAATAAGGATAATTATTAGACCATATTTAAATAACAAAATAACTTTATAACTTAAAGCAAAATTGGGAAACGTAAAGTCCAAAACAAGTCTTTATATTAAGGGCCATCAGTCAAACAATACTGTTTGGTTTGGGTCTAAACAGAGCGCGTTGTGTGTGACGTCTTCTTTTGCACATGCAGGCCGCTTTGAGGGCCGTGAACGGTTCACACTAGAGCGCGTTTGCTGTCACATTTTATTTGTAGTGTGAACAAGCAGACAAAAAAATCAGATTTGATCAAAAAATCAGAATTGAGCATTAAGACCTGCAGTGTGAACATAGCCTAAGATGCTATGCTAAGTTTGCTGCGCTGCTGTTCATGTGTCAGGTGCTAGTGAAGAGAAGGGCTTTGTGCCTGCCTGTCTTCAGGAGTGTTCTGTCACATTGCGAGTCAGCTGTTGGAAACAATGCTGTTTCAAATGATTAGTCATACTAAAAGTAATTTTTAGTATCAGTTAGTATTCAATTATGCTATGCTATATGCTAGCTTCTTTACAATTTTGGTATTGAAAGGTACTGTATTGGTTCTGGAATTGGTTATAGTGACATCCATAGTGGATATCTTGCATAGATAAGAAATGGGGGAAAAAAACAAAACAAAAAAATAAACCACACACAAAATACACACTCACATAAATTTTACTAGTTGCACAAAATTTCAAGCCAATTTGGAAGAACGTTCAGACTTGTTTTATTCATGATGGACTTTGTTGTCAGAAAGGTGAGACAAAGGACCAAGTTGGGTGCTTGTATCTTAACATGCAGCATGCATTATGCTCACTTCTCACTGTGACTTTAATTAACCATCGTTCAGCCTCATCACAAATTTTTAATTGTATCCAAAGCTATTTTTGACAATACCCAGCAAGCCTGCCTATTCAGATAATTAAGCTCCAAAGTTGCCATCACAGCCAAATTTCCAAGTTTAGGGTTGTCCCGAGGCTGTTGAATTTTTTATTTTTTTTCCACTGCCACATTCTTCTAAATTTGCATGAGCGGGCCTAATTAGAGGTTGAATTTGGTTGCAAAGCACTGACTGCACCACCAAGTTTTTATCCAGCCTTAAAGCACACAAGAGGCCTGTCTTGGTGTCTCAGCAGAATTAAGCGTATAATATCACAAGTGTTGATGCAGCTCACAACCCGGAATGTTTTCCCTGCCGCTCTTCATTTCATGCTATGGCATTTACATTTTTTTTAAGAAACCCACATTCCTTTAAATACTGAGACAAAGATAAAATGAAAGCCAAAGTTGCAAATATGGTAACGAAACCCAGTGAGTTCTTTCAAACATTTAGCAAAAAGATAGTAATGCAATACATGGTGTGTTTCTGCACACTATATGTATTTGTGCTTCAGAAGTCATTTAATGATCTCTACAGGGTCTTTGAAGCATTATGTGAGGTATCAGTCTCATGCAATGTTACTTCCCACTTAAAATGTATCTGCATAGCCAAAAGCAAAGAGCCTGAAGTTCAGCCCATTAAATGGATCCAAGTTATCCTCAGGCTTCTTTTCCATCCAGCAGGGTTTTATAAGGGGTATATTTCACTGACTCACTGGCACAGCTGAGCAGGGAAATCCTTCTCTTCACGGTCTAGTTAGGATGACTGATGCAAATATGCTGCTGCTGAGTCCAGACACTGACACCATCATCACACTGACCCACTTAAAGAGCGAGAGAGCGAAATAGAGACAGAGTGAGAGAGAATGTTCCAAGTCATTTGTGACTTACATTTATTATTGTGACTTCACGTGTTTTAAGTCGTTTCAAAGCTATTAAAGCACCGACTCGTGCACGCAAGCTCTGTGATGTGGGAAGGAGGATGAGATATATTTCAGCTCATTTCAGATGAATGTCCGGGACATTCTTTGGACATGCATGAAAGAAAGAGATCAGCTTCAGATCATTTGTGATGCATATTGCATTGCATATTTTCTGTGCAACCACATGCCTTTCCTCTGTGTGGGACTTTCCTAATTGATACATATGGTAGCCATCAACTGGATCTTTTGATCTGGTCGTCTTGTTAAGGAAAGAGTGAATGTTCGCTTTACAAGATCATGATAGTATCATCCAGTTTTATTTTTGTAAAGTTTGAACATTTAGCAATCTTAAACTAAGGATATAGTTAACTATCCCCTCTATAACCTTGGCTTGTTCAGTCTGGTAAGTGTTAAAGAGGAACTCATTTAACTTAAGTAACTTTACCATTTAACTGTCACAACCTGGCTTGATTTGGTCCAGGTTTTTGCAAAGAATGAATGCCATTGAAATGCAGCAGATTTAACTGGAGGTGGATGGAGTGGATGACAGGTGAAAGATCAGTGATTACTGGTAATATTGGCAATAAAGTCACTGCAGGATTCAGTACTAAACCTGAACGCTACTCACATCAACCAAGATCTGTGAGTGCCTAAACGTAACCATTAAAACTAACAATGCTGTAGCAGCAAAAGCTGTAAATCAAATACATTATTACACATTCATCTTCAACATTTTTATAACTTGTCTGGTTAATAGAAAGCATATTAAAAGCTGTATGTTTTCTTCAAAATGCATTTTCCGTTGTTGACTACTTGGCTTTAAATATCTTCTAGGCGGCAACTTTGTGAGGTAAAAGTGAAAGGCACTATCGGACAGGAAGTCTCTGATTGTAGCCCGGCCCACTAATTTGTCTGGGTAACAAACAAAGTCAGCATTTTGGAAGGGCTGTGACACAACTGATGAAAGTTGTTATGTTATTTAAACGTTTACAATTACCCCATTTTACATCAAGTAAATTAGACTGATTGTGAATAAACCGCAAACGCCCGTACACTCCAGGAGTTGCACGAAACTCATCTCTAATCCTTGCCATTGTCACTTATTTTTTTTCTCACCAAGTTTATGGCTTTTTGTGTATTTGTTATTTGCTTATTGTGATTACTTTAATGAAAATATCTTGCCCAGGTACTGAAATCCACATTAGCTCCTACGCCTTCTTCTTGTTTATATTCCACGTGAGTGCTGCTGGCCTTATTGCTCGTTAACCTTTCCTAATATGACCTGCGAGTATTAATAACACTCAGTAGGAAAGGTCAATCAATGTGTGTGCGTGTATTAGTGCTTGTTTAATTGTTTGTCACCAGGAATGCTTATGCAATCTGTAAGTAGCTCTGCATAGGAGGTATATGGGCTTTTCAGTGAAGTGGTGAGGGTAAATTGAATTTGCTCTTAATAATTAACCAGGACAAATGGTTTGATTTTTGTAATTCAGTTAAAACTTGGGAACGCAAAACCCCTTTTTATCTATACAGAATTGCCTTGTACTCAATTACTTCATTAAATTCAGCTTGACCTTAAAGAATATTATTACAATATATATCTGACTCGTGTAACTAGGTTAATGAATTTCAACCAATTGTCTCATTAAAATGTTGCGTGCAATTCTACGCTGACCTTTTTAGTGCAGCAGTGCTTGGAGATGCTTATCTTCCAAAAAGAAAAAAAATGAAGATTTTCCATGTGCACCACTAAACAAATTACATAAAAATGTCCTAGTAGGCTTCTAATTGTTATAGTGGTAGTAGAAATGCAGCTAAATATGTATCAGCACAGTGATTCAGTTATTTAACTTAGCTTTCGACTTTTGCCGTTTTTATGTGTTAAACTACTGGATCAAGCAGTTTTGATGATTTATTTTAAGCTTCTGCACTGTAACTGAACCCTCTTTAATGAGCTCCGTGTTTTTTTTCAGTCTGGATCCAAATCATTGGGAAAGGAAGTCCAGGCATGTGTGCATCTGTAGAATCAGAGAGTGGGTATGCTTGGCAGTCAAACAGATCAGGGTGTCATGCGTGAATCCACTAAAAGTATTGATTATTGCTAAGAATGCTCAAATGTTCAGAGAAGTCCTTGCTAACGTGCCTACTGAGTAGTCCTGCTTGGTGCATTACCACCTGCTTCCTGAAACATGGATGTCTGAGTGATGGACATTGTTAATAAAACCAAAGCTTACTGTCCTGAACCATGAAACATGGATAATTTTCATTTAGTGTTAGTTTTTATAGTGATTGCGTACTTATGTCTACATGATCGTGTACTCTTGGCAAATAGTCTATATTTATAGTTTTTTGAGCCAGAAGCGACCATGTTTGAGTGAGAGAATGGCGTGTTGACACAAGTGTTTTTCTTTGACTGAGAGTGATGTACATTTTGTCATCGGATGGTGAGCGCAAGGCTCTGACTGAATGTCCGTGTTGATGTTTTAACTGTGCAGACTCGTCCTCTGAGACGGCACATTATTATGCATCAACTATCTGCCCTTCAGGCAGACCTCAGAGAAGTCAAACAGGAATGAATACTTAGCAGAGGTGTCTCCAGCTGTTCATGTCTGCAACAGAGTACAATCACTCAGTAACGCTAACAAGCCTGGTTAGCAAGGTGCATCAATGTACTGTATGGTTAAATTGCAAAGATGCATAGATGTGCTAATTAGTGCATACAAGCAAACAAGACATAAAAAAAGCTGCAGTACACTTATTGGGAAGTCTGTCAGTGCATTAACAAAATAACTTGTTGTATTATTCATCCAATACCTGTGTTAGACATGCACCAACATTACAAACATGGACAAGTTGTCTAGTTCAGAACAAAACTTTCAAACATTCAAACCTAAATACTACCAGTAATGACAGCTAAATGTTTGTTGACATTGACAGCTTGGCACGGGGAATTAACGATAGATTATTGAGACTTGACAAAGTGGCATTCACATGGGTCAGTGAGGGTTATTTCAACAAGGCCACTGAGGTAAAGAGATATTTTGATCAACACCTGTCAAAGCATAATACCCCATGCAGATTTTTGTAAACTCAGTAATGCACAACTCTAGTACACAAATAGCAAAGTTACTTTGATGACAACAATGTATCAGCATGTAAATGTTAGCTAAAACAGCAGCTTGGTGCTTCATATATTAACACATCCCCATTGGCACCAAATAATCTTCCAAGGTCAGGTTCAGCTCATGGAAATCTTTAAATGTGCAGTGAATGCTTTCTGTGTTTTTGAAATATTAGATCTTTATCTGCCGTCCCAGAATTGCGTATGAAATTTGTCTTGAACTCTCTGTTTAATACGTCCTCATGCTCTTAATTTTTTTGTCTCAGACCTCAACAAACCGTTTTTCATTTTGTTTTAGATAACAGACCACCACTGTCTAGTATTATTAATTATAGCCCACAACAAGATAAAAATAATAAACGGAGGCATTGCTTCACAAACAGAGAAGCATACCTGAGTGTTTATCTCTGTGTGGTTGACTGCTAGGTGAATGCGAATGCAGTCAACCACAGCTCGATTCTTGGTTTATGTACACTGTATATATATATATATTTACAAGCCTGTTTGTTGTGCTGACTTTGCTGTGGCAGAGCTTAAAAGCATGCACACAAAGTTCAGCTTTCATTTAATTGCAGCCCACCAAATACCCAATTTTGGGTCCCAATCCGTGGTTTAGAAAAACAGCCGACACGACCCACTGCAGACGAGCATTTCATGTTTTCTCGGTGTGTGATTTCCAATCTGACTGAGGCCCGATAACGGCGACATTGCTGTTACTCATTCCCTCAGATCCCCATCCCTTCGTCTCTCCTAATCAGATTTCTCTGGTTGGGTTATTTATCATCGCCAGCTCTGACTGTGAGTGATGCTTGGCTAATGGGTTTAGCATTCAAATGTGCCGGCTTGATGCGACAGAATCCCAACAAGGGTTGTCATTCCTGTGGCAGCAGCAGCTCCAGAGTGGCGTAAATAAGAGCAAAAAATAACACTGAAATTTGCATTCATGTCATGTCCTTTTTTTTTTTTTTGAACTTTTTGGTTTGATTGATTTTAAAAGTGTTAAAGTAATATGGAGATAGAGGTGAAGAAAGGAAAAAAGAAAGAAAGTTCAAGTTTGTTAAGAATGACACGATCAAGATGTTCATCCATGCATACGTTTACTGATGTATCCATCCAACCATCCATGAACTGTGCATTTCTGTTTGCTTGTTCATTTATTTCCAGTTCAGATGGGATAAAAAAGGGATCTTGACTCACTGAGAGAGAGCCAGGAAATAAAGAAATGCATCAAAAAACAGTATACAGCACAGAAAGTCTTTGACAGGGTGAAGAGCCCATAAACAGAAATGAGTTGTGCTGAATGACAGTTATGGTTATGACAGTAAGTCATAAACCAACAGCTGTGAGTCTTCTGCGACTCTTCTATCTAATTTCACAATTGCACCTGCACCGTGTGGTGACATTCTGTGGTATGTGCTTGTGAGACGGGTCGTCGTCTCTTTTTGTTTGTTGCACAATCTGCAGCGATGACAGAACGCTAAATAACAAGACAGCTGTTTGTCTTTCCCCGCTTCTTTTTTATTTTTTCTCGATGATATGTGGTTGAGTGTCAGGTGCATCCTTTCCTGATGTTTGATCTAAGGCCATAAATTAACTGATAGCAGTGATAACGACGCAGAGTGCATGTGTATGGATGCACGTGTGGGCTTGTGTGTGTGTTTACGTCAGACTCTGCAGTCTTCACTGTTCCACCACCTGTTCCATGTAAATAGCTCCATATGTGTGGATGGAAGACTTTATAGGGCTCATGGGAAACATTATGGACGCCCTTATCGGCTCATCAGTCATGTAACCCGGTTACAAAGGGAAACATTTGATCACAATGAGCGATATCAAGAACGCTTCACTTTCAACTATTAATTCTGCTCCTTAGTAGTTTCTAAAGTGTGTAGATTCTTCCTCAGCAGATTGCTAATCAACCACCAGTTTCAGCATGATTCCGGGCAAGTCTCGACATGCATACACCCTCTGAGTTTAGGCAGTTTGTCTTGTCTTCCAGGATTCTGCTCACGCCTACACTCACAGAAACACATGCGGCGCCAGTTTACTGGGATGTTCAGCATTCATTGGCGTCAAAAGAAAAGAAAAAGTGAAAAAAACTCAATTTAAAAAATGCAACAGAGCACATCTGTATCACCCTACATGGCGGTAAAGTTGCAAAACCTGATAATGAGGTGTGAAGCATGTTTGAAGCAGTGATAGACTTTATCGTTATGTAACACACTGTTTGTTTCTGTATCTGTGGCGGGATTTTGCTGAGGCCTGACAAGCTGCATGGACAAGTTAACCAGGTAGTTAGTATCTTGTTCTGGTTAGAAAAATACAACTTCACCTCTATAATCTCTATAATGTCGCACTCATAATAGATTACAGTTTTTTGCTGCAATCTCATCCTTTTTTCACCTCCTCCAGCCTTATTTCTCAGTGTCTCTCGTCTCTTTACTCCTAGTGTATACTTCTATATTATTGCCCCTGTATTTTATCCTCGCATGCATTACATTTAATTACGTGGTTTGCGCTGGATCATCTTGCTGAATAAAAAAAGTATATATTACTTATCCTAGAGTATTTCCTTGCAGCACAGTTTAAATGTGATTGAATTGTCACAGTGTATCTGTGTTTTGTCCCTCCTTTTGTGCGGGCTGATGAACTGACAAACCCTCGTGTCTCTGTATTTTGATTCAGTGTGCGTGCTTATTTGCCTAAATGTGTGCGCCTAGGTTATGTGTCCCAGCATGACTTCAAGTCTCCCACTTAGCTTTGTAATTACCTTTTTTCCTGCTATGACTGTTAATTGGAGTAGGGGAAAGTCACTGCTGTGCACATGCAGACACACAGATTAACACATGCACAGTTGAGCTGTCTCACCGAGAGCGATCAGGACTCTTAAGTGCTCTTAATTAAGTTAAAGCTCCACAGTGACATGTTTTTGTATTTATCTGTTCTGATTTTTCATTTATCATTTTCCGAAACTAATCCTTTGTGTATATAGTTACCCCGGTGAGTGGGAAATGACACTTTGACAGCCTGTTCGGTCTGCTGTTGACAAGTGCGAGTGAAAAATTTCATTTTTCATTCGGATGCAGAGGAGCTGACACCAAATGACTGTGATGAAGTTTTTAATTGAATTTTGAAAATGGTTATGTATTTTCATTTTTACATATTTCATTACTTACTATGTGGAAAGCTGCTCATCAACATTTGCCACAAGGACAAGGAAACTCAAACTTAACATCAGTTTGTAGCTTTTTACATATTGATTTGACAATACTATAATTTGACATGCTTCGATGAAAGCTGCTAAGTTGGGGAAATTATGTTTTAAGTGTTAAATATGTATATTTTAACATGCTATTTATTTTGTTGATTTTTGTTAGTCTGTCTAAACTCTAATTGAGATCTTTTCCGACTGTTTTTTTCACTCATCCATAGCATTCAAACCTCACAGTTTTGGACCCTACAGGGGCTAGTCGGTATCACTACTGGTACCATGAAGCTAAATGTGAGCTTGCACAAGTAGTCCACATCCATACATACCACTGCCCGTGGGACATTATGTTTAGGCTCATCTGACTGTTCGGGTGCTTTCAGAACAGATCATGTGGTTTGAGTTATAGGTTAGTATAAATCAGAGGATCAGTGAAACAGGAAGGCAGTTAGACGTGAGTTTAATAAAATGGTTTTCTGATTGTTACACTGCCAACACATTGTAACTTATTGTAGCTTTAGTTTCTTTCTCTTTCTGTCTGTGGCTTTCTCCTTCTTTCTTATTCACTTCAATAACGTTTTCTTTATTCTTTATTCATTCTGGAATCAAAGGTGATCTATAATTTCATAATGTTGACAGACTGACAAAAAGTAAAAAGTGTGCAGAGACAGAAGATTTCAAATAGAGTATCTGAAAGTGTCACTTCAAGATCCAGTCCAGAACACTGCAGTTGATTGTGCTTTTTTTTTTTTTTTTAAGTGCTTTGTTTTTTCCGGTTAGAAATGTTTAAAATGACAGCTATCCCCTGGCACATGATGTCTCGCATGTCACAGTATTCCTGTTCTCGATGTATGGCAGTGCAGGTTTCAAGTTTTTGCATCATTCTTGTATGCCTATTTGCAGGAATGGTTTCCCTTCCAAGTCATGAGGTCAAGGATTCCTGCAGGTGCATGGCCCAAAGGCTGCATTTTTGGAGACATCAGAGAAACTTTCTCACGCTGACAAAACAAGCGAGACACGTAACAATAACCAACACACATTTTTGAGAGGAGGTGGACTTTCTGCAACCATCAGGGATGTGTCTGTACATGGGATGCATTTACACACAGATTACTTATTAATTTTTGTTTGGTCCGCTTGTTCCAGTGGTAAGGAAACATTTTTTTTGTCATTTGCATTTTTTCTTTTGCATTTTGTGAGTCTGAGATGTAATGTGTGATTGTAGCCATGGTTGAGACCGTTCCTAGTCTATGTGTGTGTATATCTGTGTGTGTGTGCACGCGTGTGTGCATGTACGTAATTTTGTGACAAGAAAGCCACAGATTATTGCACATGAAATGTTATTCATACAAAGCAGCTCTAGCGTGACTATCCCCCTGCTACAGCACTCAACAGCCTATTGGAGAAATACAACAGAACAAATCTCAGTGAAAATAACAGTCTGCAAATCTCACAAGGGAGGTTCTCTTCAACTTCTCGTCATTTCTGATTTTACTTTTTTCCAACTGAGGTCCTTGTTGTAAGTTAAAAAAAAAAGAATGTCTTTTTTTTATATGAACAGAAAGGCTGTAAACATTTGTGTGCTGGGAACTGTTACAGTACAGCATGAGGGTGTTGTCTAGAAACCCCCCAGAAGAAGGAAGCTGTCTAAAAGTTTGGAGGTTAACACTAACTAGAGGTGGGAATTACCACACACCGCATGACACAATTATTACAATACTTTGCTCATAATAGGATATTCTGATATTAGTGCAATTTTAAACATTCTGTGATATGCTGAGCATTGCAATAACATATGCTGCCATTCATAACCTTTTTTCAGCTGCAGATTATTTCCTCAAAGTAATATGTCATCAGTGTCAGTTTTGACGGACAAGATAAAGATATTTCACGTCAGTTACTTTGTTGCTGGAAAATAAGACTACCAAGTACACTAACAATGTCAATGAATGGTATCAAAAGTCAGTCTGCAATTGACTGGAGTCAAGGTGGCAATTACATGCAGTCTGTTTGTGATTTTACAGCAATTACCTGCAATAAATCATTAAAAATCACATATCTATTGCTGTCTACATAAACAGAAATTCATATTTAACCATTATATTTGCACTCAGTAACCTTCGTGTTCTTCACGGATATAACCAGAATACAACCAGCCAGCAGCTAGGTGTGCTCACAGACAAAGACTCATTCAGACTTATGCAACATGTTGGCAATCTGTCTGCCTTTATAAACAGTCGTTCCAGGTTAGACTGCAACTATCTGCACAAAGGTTGCTCTCCTATTAGGTAACCTGTGCAATCGTTTTGCAGTCAAAAGTGGTTGACACCCTCTAACTGTGGGCTACTGTTTAGTCAGCTCATGTTACAAATTGTTGCAGAATTTGAAAAATCAATCAATATAATCACGGGGCAGTTATTGTTTTTTTTTAGATGCAATGTCCTATTTTTACGTATGTGGTTAAGTCATTAACTTGCTCTGAATTTAGAGGCAGCTTTGTCAAGCTAAGTGTATCCAGTGTCCAGAAAATATTGTGATACCACGCTGTATCGATTTTTTCTCCCCACCCCTAGTAAACACTCAGGAAAAAATACATTTATAATATCTGCTTACTAACAAACAGCTGCTCGCAGTTCATATAACTTGTGTACAGAAAAGAAAATAGAAAAATATAGAAAAACATGAAAAGAGAAGTTGTGCACACTACTTTTCTCTTCCGTTCCTTTTGAGAATTGCACACTCACTCAAGCACCCCTTTTCTCCATCATATATCCTTTTACACTATACTCTCACTGCGCACTCAACATTTGACCAGAGGCTACAGAGTGTGACCATTCAACACGCTGACATCAAAATCCATACTTATAATGGTGTGAGAAGTCCGCGTTTGATATTTGATTCTGGTCTCTGCTGCGCAGGCAATCTGGTGCTTTACAAAGTAATGTCTTTGAAATGTCACACAGGATTATTGGGGGTATAGGGAGATTATTTTTTAGTGATCTGGAGATCTCTTTAGCTCACTATGTAGTTTTATATTGTGCCTTCTTCACAAAGGCTTTGTGAGTCTGTGATAAGAGATTGTGATTGAAATGATGGGCTGGCTGTTAAAAAAAAAAAAGGTAAGTGAAGAAAGAGGACCAGAAAACAGCCTGCAAAAATTTGATTAAAAAGATTTCTAATAAATAGGTTAAAAGACAGCAAGAAACAAAATTCTGAGGAAACATTGAACAGAAAGTTTGCAGAGATCAACTATAATGTCAGTGCAGTGAAGGGACATAAACAAACAAGCAGTCCATCGTCTTTTTGTCTCAGTTATTTTCTTATCCTAGCTCATTTTGTTTTTCTGCATCCATACTTACCCCACCCTGTTTTTAAGCTGGATCTTGTTGTGTTTTTTCTTCCCCCCCCACTGTTAGTTTTCTCTTCTTCTTTTCCTTTTCCTCGCTGTGTCCTGTGATTTCTTCCCTCTGGTGTTCTGGTTTTGTAGATGTAATCTCTGTGATCTCGATGCAAGCTGTTTATAACTTCTAAATATGCCGCTTCCCTACCTTGACTTATTTTCCCAGAGTAACAGTTATGAGGCAAATGTTTTCATTTTCATGGTGTTCTGCATGCTTATCTTTTATTTCCCGCTAGATTTCATTTTTGGCAATCCAGAAGTTATTTCCTACGGTGAGAAGTGATAGGTAAAGTGGGAAAGCATTTCCTCTGTATTTTTCCTGTTCTGAAGCCGTAGTTACAGATCCTGTACGGCTTCTCTGTTGTTGAGTTGTACTGCCGCGGTGAAATGTTCTTAGAGATCATATTGGAACAAAATGGCTTTTTGTATCGCAGATTGAATAATAATCATTTTATTGGTTATTTTACCTAAAAATCATTGTGCCATAACAATTTCCCCTGGCTGCTCTAAACATGTAAAGCACAGCCTGACGTGGCTCATAGCTCAGCTATAATTCTGATAATATATGGGCGCAATAACACAGGGGAGAACTGTGGAAGACATATTCTTTTTAATAAACAAGATTTCAGTCCTATTTCTACTCTCAGAAAAGTCCTTGAACAGTAGCTAAACAAGTGGCAGTTGCTATGCAACATCCAAGTGATAAATTTTGCTTTGGCACGTTCATTTTATAATCATTGCTAATGCGGTTGTTTCTGTGTGTCTGTATGTTTTGAAACCTGCATCAGTCAGTCAAAACGGCACTCAACAAGCCGTTTCAAAAAAGTTTCTTTTAATAGCGCTGTCTGCTGTTTTTGAGAAACTGTGGGTCTGCCTCACCGACAGTTAAAAAATGAATAAAGGGAAAGTATTAGAGCATTTGAAGCCCTGCAATTGTGCGGATGATTATTAAAAGGATTTTTCAAATTCTGATTTCATTTAGATGTGGTAGAAATGCTGATAGACTGCTATTGTTCACCGCACACAAAAGAAACTTCTTTAGGCTTACTTTATAGCAATGAAGCATATTTCAGCCTAACGCCACAGCTTTGTGAGGCAAGAGACGGCAGAGGAGAAGAATGGCCTCTATAGTCTGCCTTTGACACTTATGCTGCCTGCGACTTTTTAACCCTAACTTCCATTGGATGAAAGAGTCCCTGGGTCTGTCTGCTGCCTTTTTTTCATTCGCTCCCCTCCATGTCTGTCACTGATCTGATCATCTCTCTCGACCCCCGCCCCTTCCACACACAGTTCCTGCCTTTTCTCTCCCAGCGTCTGTGGTCATTTTTAGTTAGTGGTTGAACTGACTCTTTGAAACAGGAGCAGCAGGAAAGAGAGTGAGAGCCAGTGAAGAGTACAAGGCAGTAAAAAGTAACAGAATAATGAGAAGAGAATTAGAGAGCTCTGAAGACCGAGGAAGCTGGGAGAGAGAAAAAGGGATTGATCCTGATACTCGTGTACCGACGGCCTCTTTTTCAGCAGACCTCACTCTCCCCATGAACTCTGTGTAAAATCACCTTAAGCAATTAGCTTTTTAGTGTTATGCTCCATTTACCACTGTTGCATAATTATGCAGAATTAAAGTGCGCGCAGAGTTTCACAAACAGAAAACCTGATCCCATTGTCTCCTTTCTCCTTCTGAATTTGATTAGTATTTCAGTGTAAAAGCCTCAGTCATCCATTGTCACTCCATTTCTCTCCTTATATTCTTCTCATGTAATTTGAGAAGTAACGCAATGAAAAAAAAAAAAAAAAACCCCGCTCGTCTGACCCACCGTTGAACCTTTGGTTGCTCTGACAGATCGCTCCAACACAAGCCTTTCATTTCATCAGTGAAAAAGGGTCTCTCTCCGCTGTTTTTTTTAATGCGTCGCGTCTCTCAGCGCAAATAGACAGCAGTAAAAAGATCAAGTCCAGTGCCATTAACGTGTGTGATATCTGCGCTTTGTGCGCGTTTGTCCACCTCGGTGCCATTGATGTATGTGATGATTGTGTGTCTGTATAGGGCCCATTTGTGAGATAAGGAGCTATAGTGGAGATAAGGGACGTGCAGAAAGGGGCTTTGTTTCGTCCAGACATGGTGAGAGGTATTGCAGACAATTCTAATGTTTCTTTGGAGCTCGACTCTTCCGAAGATGACACACCCTAACACAGACCGCCCATTCAGTCCCTGTGGTTACGTATTGGACAAATGACAACTGTGCAGGTCTACGTCTGTGCAGACATTATATGTCTTAAAGAAATGATATTATATGAACATCTCTTAATGAAGCTTTTCATTTCATGCATTTTTAAAAATGATTATTTCTGTGGATGAAAAGCAGCAAAAATTGAGATCATTGTCAGGCGAGTGGAAACATTGAAATAAAGATCATAAATGAAATTTTAATTTTCCTGCTCGAGGACATTTGTGAGGTTGTAATCGGTAATTTTGAGCCTAAAAGAGACCAAATAAACAAAATGAAAAAAGGTTTAGTATCAGTTTGATTTTACAAAAGGTGTAAAGTGGTAAGAGCGTGCACCCAGAGATGCAGTAGATGGATGGGATCGTTAAAGTATGGGAATGGGATCAAGCAATACTGTAGATGGAGAGCACTGTTGTACTGTTTTAGTTGTAGCTTAATCTATTATATTTTGGGAGTACAATCTATGAAGTTCTCCCTCTGTGTGTTTTTTGAGGTTTTAAATAATTAAAATAATAAAAATGATTCCCATGTCTGAACACGGGGGCGGACTTAGCTATGGTTTGAGATGTAAAATATACTGGTTTTCTGTGTCAGAGTATAAAGTGCTCAGGTGTTTCAAGGTTTGAGAGTTCATGTGTGGCCTCTATTGGTGTCAGAAGGACTTGCACTGTGGGACTGGTTTTATTTCATGTGCATAACTATTAGTGTGCGCATATTTCAGTGTTTTTCAACTGCACATCTGACACGCACTGAACTCTTCACCCCTTGCATTGCAAATCTTTGGCTCAGGACCTGCAGTGTTTGGCAGACAATCTAGGAAATGGAAATAATGCTTTGTGAGTGTTTGTGTGTACGTTATTAATTTCTAGGTCATTTCTAAGTGTAAAGCAGAGGTGTGTTAGTTGTTTTGATTAAGATTTGAGCTGAAACTGATACATCTCTGCCTTTTGACAAATAAAACATTTACATTTGAGGTACACTACATGTACTTTTCTCACTTTTGTGCCCTTAGCCAGATTCTTAGTGCCTATAAAATGTCAGTATTTCCCCATGTGGAGAGTCCAGGAGTGTTTTAATGATCAGTTCCTGTACCACAGCTTGATAAAAACTGTAGTTCCATAAAAATATTTTGCTAAAAAGTTTTAAGCAGCTGATCTGTTCTGTGTAATAGATTACATTCCAAAAGTAAGCTTTCCAGCTTTGTTCACACTATAAAGCTTTTATAATAGCTTTTATGAACCTCAGGCTTTGTACAGTATGAAGCTTTTATCTATAAGACTTTCAGCTGTGTGTTAGCTTTGCCAATAAGACATGCTGTTTAAGAGTTGGCAGCTGGTCTCTAGCCTCCACAGTAAATGGTTTGCAGCTGACTCTTATTCATAGTGTGTTTTTTCCCCCTTTTTTCCTTTTCAAAATGATTTTGTCATGACCAAAACTTTTCTTAGGTAAAGTTACCAGTCTTTGCCAGCTTGTCAGTCACGCTGTCCCACGTCTGAGACTCAAAAATCTCTACTAAGCTAATTTATAGTCCACTTTTTTAAAAGGGTGTTTTAGTGCTTTTTAAATATTTATTTATAAAAAGGGAGCTGTAAATCATCACAGGAAGCTCTAATACTTCTTTTTAAAGATTAAGGTGCCCATGTGGGAAATCCCGCATGTTTAGCTGCTGTGGTGGAACTTGCCATGGGAGACATTCCTTTCTACCTGAGTAAGCTGAGGCACACACACGCTTGCACGCACGCACACACGCACACACACCTAACATTTTAACAAGATAGGCCTGTTGTGCTTGTTCTCACTAAAACTAACAACTAATATACTATATCAGGAAGCAAAGTTATAATAAAGATAATAGATGTGTATGTGAGCCTGTTTGCGAGGGGGGAGGAAGGGGTAGGGCTGCACTTTAATTACTTACAGCTGAGCAACTGAATCTCTCTCGCCCTCTCTCTCTCTCTCTGTCTACCCTATAATCCACATTTAAGTTATAAACACTGTTAAGTTTCCATCTCTTTCTTTTTCTCATCTTGGGTGGCCAAACTGTGTTTTCGCTTGTGTGTATGCATGCGTGTGTGTGTGTGTTTGCCTCTGTGTCAGTTTTTGGGTTTTCATTTACATCTCTATGGATGAATGCCTATTAAAAAGTGTAGTTTTGTGGCCGCACTGTGGCCTTTCATGACCCAAATTATGCTTCTTTTGCCTAATAGGGCTAACATTTGAACACATGTATTTAAACACAAACTTTAGCAGTTTAGTTTTCTTTGGTTGTTTGGCATATAATTGCACGTCTTAACAGTTTTGACAGAAAACTGGGGGAAATTATGTGAAATTGCAGGGTGAATAATAAGCGAGTCTCGTGGAATTAAATACAAAACTTTACAATGGAAGAGATGCAAAAGAAAATGCATTGCTTGGGATGTTTTCCTGTTATCTTTGTGTTTATTGCAATTGTCACAAAAGCCCTAAGAAGCAGTTGTTGTAAAATTCGTATAATTACAGACTTCCTTTCACGCTGCTGAGTGAAGATTATAAAGCCTTTCTCACAGAGGCTTCAGGTTTAATATTGCTTGGGTACTTGTAGTTCCTGGGTAGCTAAAGTTGTCGTTTGATGCTCTATTGATCCCTTAAAAGAGTTTTCAGCTTTTATTGAGGTCAGAGGTCAAGCTTTGCTGTAGAAAAAGCACCACTGTGGTTGGAGTTGCTGGCAGGTAGCAATAACACCACCCCTCACTTCCATTTGATTTCAGCATTATTCTGAATGGCTGATAAGTAGTTTGGATGAAGTTTTACAATTATTAATGCGGTAACCAAATTAATAGTTTCATTTATTGAAGTTGATGACTAAATGCTCAAACTGAGGTATTTTAACTTCCCACTATTCCTAGAAAATGTACTGAGCCCGCTTTCAGATGGGCTACTATATGCAAACTGCTGAAGTAAAAGGCTTAGCTATTCAATTCAATTCAGTTTTATTCATACAGCACTAAATCACAACAACAGTCGCCTCAAGGCGCTTTATATTGTAAGGTAGACCCTACAATGATGCATACAGAGAAAAACCCAACAATCACAGGACCTCCTATGAGCAAGCACTTTGGCAACAGTGGGAAGGAAAAACTCCCTTTTAACAGGAAGAAACCTTCGATAGAACCAGGCACAGGGGCGGCCACCTGCCGCGACCGGTTGGGGTGAGAGAAGGAAGACAGGACAAAAGGAGAGCCAGAGATTAGTAACAAGTATGATTCAGTGCAGAAAGGTCTATTAACACATACAGGGAGTGCAGAATTATTAGGCAAATGAGTATTTTGTCCACATCATCCTCTTCATGCATGTTGTCTTACTCCAAGCTGTATAGGCTCGAAAGCCTACTACCAATTAAGCATATTAGGTGATGTGCATCTCTGTAATGAGAAGGGGTGTGGTCTAATGACATCAACACCCTATATCAGGTGTGCATAATTATTAGGCAACGTCCTTTCCTTTGGCAAAATGGGTCAAAAGAAGGACTTGACAGGCTCAGAAAAGTCAAAAATAGTGAGATATCTTGCAGAGGGATGCAGCAGTCTCAAAATTGCAAAGCTTCTGAAGCGTGATCATCGAACAATCAAGCGTTTCATTCAAAATAGTCAACAGGGTCGCAAGAAGCATGTGGAAAAACCAAGGCACAAAATAACTGCCCACGAACTGAGAAAAGTCAAGCGTGCAGCTGCCAAGATGCCACTTGCCACCAGTTTGGCCATATTTCAGAGCTGCAACATCACTGGAGTGCCCAAAAGCACAAGGTGTGCAATACTCAGAGACATGGCCAAGGTAAGAAAGGCTGAAAGACGACCACCACTGAACAAGACACACAAGCTGAAACGTCAAGACTGGGCCAAGAAATATCTCAAGACTGATTTTTCTAAGGTTTTATGAAATGAGAGTGAGTCTTGATGGGCCAGATGGATGGGCCCGTGGCTGGATTGGTAAAGGGCAGAGAGCTCCAGTCCGACTCAGACGCCAGCAAGGTGGAGGTGGAGTACTGGTTTGGGCTGGTATCATCAAAGATGAGCTTGTGGGGCCTTTTCGGGTTGAGGATGGAGTCAAGCTCAACTCCCAGTCCTACTGCCAGTTTCTGGAAGACACCTTCTTCAAGCAGTGGTACAGGAAGAAGTCTGCATCCTTCAAGAAAAACATGATTTCCATGCAGGACAATGCTCCATCACACGCGTCCAAGTACTCCACAGCGTGGCTGGCAAGAAAGGGTATAAAAGAAGAAAAACTAATGACATGGCCTCCTTGTTCACCTGATCTGAACCCCATTGAGAACCCGTGGTCCATCATCAAATGTGAGATTTACAAGGAGGGAAAACAGTACACCTCTCTGAACAGTGTCTGGGAGGCTGTGGTTGCTGCTGCACGCAATGTTGATGGTGAACAGATCAAAACACTGACAGAATCCATGGATGGCAGGCTTTTGAGTGTCCTTGCAAAGAAAGGTGGCTATATTGGTCGCTGATTTGTTTTTGTTTTGTTTTTGAATGTCAGAAATGTATATTTGTGAATGTGGAGATGTTATATTGGTGTCACTGGTAAAAATAAATAATTGGAATGGGTATATATTTGTTTTTTGTTAAGTTGCCTAATAATTATGCACAGTAATAGTCACCTGCACACACAGATATCCCCCTAAAATAGCTAAAACTAAAAACAAACTAAAAACTACTTCCAGAAACAGTCAGCTTTGATATTAATGAGTTTTTTGGGTTCATTGAGAACATGGTTGTTGTTCAATAATAAAATTATTCCTCAAAAATACAACTTGCCTAATAATTCTGCACTCCCTGTAGTGAGTGAGAAAGGTGTTTGCTTTAAACAGAGCTCGGAAAAAAAACTGAAGCTGTGAAGCTGCTGTTGCATCTTTAGGTTCTCAGGTATGCTCACTTTTAGTAAAGACGGTGGATTGAAACTGTGTGTAGTGGTGTGCATACAGATGGTTGGTGTTCAGGTTTCCCTCAAATGCCTTTATTTTCTCTAACTCTGACTTCGAGGTTCACTGTAGAGGCCATTTGAATACAGTGACATGTTTACGAAACCAGTTTGAGATGATCTGAGCTTTGTGACATGGTGCTTTAGCCATTAGAAGATAGAAGATGGGTACAGTATGATCATAAATGAATGGACATGATCAGCAACAATGCTCAGGCAGGCTGTGGCTTTTTAAAAAATGCTGAGTTGGTGTTAAAAAGACCCAAAGTGTGCCAAGAAAATGTTATATCCCCCACATCATTACAACACCACCAGCAGCATTTAAACTGTTGATATGACGCAGGATGTTTAATGTTGTTCATGCCAAATTTGAATGCTGAAATCCAAAATGTTGCAACAGAAATCAAGACTCATCGGACCAGGCAACACTGGATATTTTCTCGCCTTTGGACAGTTCTCTATAAACTCTAGAAATGATCTGTGTGTGGTATTCTCAGTAAATCAGCTATTTCTGAAATACTCAGACCAGTCCATCTGGCCCCATCAACCACCCTGATCATCTTTACCACATCTGAGTTAGAGAGAGTGAGTACGTGAGAGTGAAAGAGGGAGAGATTTTCTTATATAATGTGAAAGTAAATAAAAATACAGTAAAACTGTGAGGGTCAGCATAAATGGACAAGGTGGTAGAGGTGAAGAACAGAGTGAAACAGAAGCAGGAGTGTAGGAAGTTATGAGTAGCTGCTGACACCACTCTTTAGCTGTACAGTATATGGAGAGTCTCTATATGATCTGTGGGTGGCCTGAATTCATTCGGTGGAAACTGAAACCAGCCTATCCTCTCTAGTCTTACATCAACAGAATGTTATTTATGTGTTCTATTTTAAGGTGAAAGCTCTGAGTTTCTCCCTCTCTGTCTCCCTCTTTCTGTGTATGCCTGGAGCATTCCTCTTACTGCAAACTATGTGAAAAAAAATAAACCGGGTTGGCTACGTTTCCCTAAAGTTAATGATTAAAAAGAGGTGTTGGCAGACTAAATTATCACCTTCTGAAAGGACTCTTTGAAAAATATGCGAACCACACATATCTGCAGGAAATGTTAGTGTAATCCTGCCACCCTCACCTCACTGACTCCACCCATTTCTGATCTTGAAAAACCCTCAAAAGCGACATGAATTTTTGAATGAAATGTTGATTTTTGTCCGTATTAAGGCATCACTGTAAAAAGGTTAGTTAATCTATCGATAACATTAGATGCACCTGAATGATATAAAGCAGAATGATTCCTTCTCATAGTATCACATCACTGAAATACTTTGCCTCCTGTTCAGATTATGTGCAGGTTAACAGTGCCAATCTTAACTCAGTTGACGACCGTTTCGTTTCTGAGGAATTCCACACGCGCAACTCTTTTGCCAAAACTCCTGTATTAAAATCATGAGGTGAAAAATCCCCCAGATGAAAGCGCAAAAAGAGTCAGTGTAATATGACAGCTAAATTTGATGGCACCGGGCAGACTAAGATGACTGCTCTGAAAATCTAATGAAAGGTTTCTTTGAGAGGCCATGTTAGCAGGTGAATGGAAGTGAAATATGTAGGCTTCCTCCTCCTCCTGCTCCCCTCTCCCCACCTGTACTCTTTCTCCGGGCTGAAAGGAAAGCCTGTCTAGGCTTCGACTCTGTGTAACCACAGCTCACTAACAACTTCTAGTGATTCATTTCTGTGTGATTTATCTATACATTTGTCCGTGTCCCAATGAAGGAAGGAGTTATTCCAATATAGCTACTTTTAAAGCCTTTTTTAAATTACACTTTTCCTTTCTCTTGCATAAAGAGGCATTGTACATGGGACAGACTAAAAAGAAAATTAAATAAAGTCTTTATTCTGATTGTTTTTAAGAGCGAGTTATTAATTTGACATAAGAAAAGGTAATAAATTAAATGACTGTTTACATTTTCCTCTCCTCATTTTTAACATTTTGTGTCTAAGTGAGTAATGCTGTTCATTATTCAAACTGAAGCTTAGGAAACAAAACGAGATCTGACACACCCTTGTATCAAGCCCCTGGGCTAGTGAGAGACAATATGTTGTTCTAATATGCTAATTTCACATTATGGATTCAGTGAAAATGAGCATGTGAGATGATCACACCATTAAAAGTTAGCATTAGCAATGTACTATGCTAATCACACCAGATGGGACCATTCTGTTTGTGTAAATTAACTTCCCCCACTTCTTTGTTGTCAGACCTGGGAAGATAATCCTTGACAGGTCTTACTTGACTGAAATATATTGGCTGAAATAAATTCAGTTAAATGAGCTTTCAGGACAAATAGTCCGAGCTCAGATACCCTCAGACTACGAATGTGCTGCGCACCTCATTCCAGGAGCTGCTGTAAATTACTTTTTCATTTTCAAGGTTTAAAATAAGCTGTGAAAATATACCAGACTTGGTGGTAACTAAAAGAAAATGTAACTGGTATGTTTTAGAAATACATATGTATCTTGGCAACAGTGTCTCGCTTGAGCCTGTAAGCCTGAAGTACTCAGCTGATGGGGTCTTTTCAGGAGTTTGTGTCTGGTTTTATGTGAGTCATGGGTAAGCCCTTTCTTTCCTCTTGTGCCGCTTGCCAACAGTCTAGCTGGGTAGACTGATTTGCTCACACACATCTTTGGTACAGTCTGTTTCTGCAGTCTGCATATAATCATTAGCACTTTAGGATTTTAGAGTTATTCTTCTATCGTGATTTGCTCTAGGTGGTGGCTTGGGGGAAGGTGTGATAAGTACTAATGTGAGGAAAACATCTACCTCTAGTAGAGACTCTTGCCCCATTAAAATGCGCTGTTTTTATGCCAAGAATACTGTCATTATCATAACAAACTACACAAATGGACTCTGATAAAATTCAGTAACCCTCCTTAGCCAAAATCAGTATTAGTTTTCCACCACTGTCCCCGGGCATGTTCTGGCTCTCTGGCTCCATAATCCAGGGCATATTCTAAGATCCCTAACCCAGCAGTAAGCTTTGTTATTGGGCTTTCGTCCAGCTCTGCTCTTGGGAGGTCCAAGAGCTCCTCTAAAACCCCTCTGGTATTTTTTTTTTTTTTTTGTTATGTGAAGGATTTTTATTTTCAATCACACTGTCCCAATCCCCGGGACAATTAGAGGTCGTCACAGAGCAGTTTACAGAAAGTGCAGAGCAACCGAATGTTGTTTTGGAAAGTTGTTATGGTCCCTTGTGTAACTGAATAGACTTGGAACAGCAACATTAAAAAGAAAGAAAGAAAAAAACTTCACAATACAGTAGCAGAAATAGGTTGCTTATCTTTTAATATTTTATACTTACCAGAGACCTTGTTTATCTAAATCCCCGAAAAGTTGAGGGTGTCCAAGAAAATTAAATGTTTTACACAGACATTCGGTAAGCATTTCTTCCAAGACCTTATTCAAATCCCAACATGAGACAATAATATGTTTTCATCTTCCAGGTACTTGAACTCATTATCTCAATTCAGTCTACTTGTATCATCAGATCTAATAATTTCACACAAGGAGCTTATACAGTATCATGTAGTGCTAATAGACCTTTACATCTGGCCAGATTTATGTTTGTAAAATCAATGTTTAAACAGACAATTTGACATTTTTGTTATGTTCCATTTCTTTCACTAAAAGATAGCCATAGTTACCCTTTATTAGGCCTCTGTCACACAGTGCACACAACTTTTACTCTGAAGGCTAACAATCTCCATTGCTTTTTACTTTGCACTTTTTACAGTAGTACAACACTAGTACTCAGAGAGATGTTGGCATGCGCTAGCAGATAAGTCGGTGTATTCCATGCAAACTACAGGCGACTGCAGCAGTCTGCTAGCAACCAAAGCTATCACAAAGAAGTTCTTGGCACAGCAAGCATCCCGAGCTCTGATTTTACTTAGCTAGTAACCAGCCATTGGGGAATTTGCCTTTTTTCCAAGCGACCCGTGGTAGCCAGGTGGTTGCTGAGTGGTCTCTGGGCTGGGGTGACTTGGGCCTTATTCAGCAGTCTCTAGCTATCTTGTATGATAGCAGTATTGTTCATGCCAATGTTTACATGTAGGACAAAGCCCTCTAGTGGTGATAGATGGAAGCACATGAGAAAAAAGAGGTTATATACAGCAATGTCTCAAGTAGAAGTAGTGGTAGATCATTGGATTCTTCAGCTTTGTTTCCTTTTTCAAAAAGGTGATTGCTTCATTTATTATTTTATATTACATTCAGTAACATAAAATCAAGTGTATATATTGAAGCGAAAATAGATCTTTCCATAAACCAACACTTACTTACTATACTGACATGACAAAACCACAATATAGAAGCAGAAATAATGTATTAGTGCACTGAAAACACAAGGAAACTACTGTTCACTTATTGTGTGCAAGAGCTTGCTCTAAATTGCTGCTTAAAATATTTGTCTAACATTAGAGCTAATGATAGCATAAGGAAAAAACAAGCAATGCAACATTACCAAATTATAATCACCCGGTATTTATGAGCCACTATTTAACAGTTGTGGCAGTGGAGCAGTTCATTTTGTGCCTTTAAATAACTACGTCGAACTCATTAACCTTTCACATGTACACATTACTTCTGCAACCAACCCTGTTCTCTCTCTTTCTCTCTCTCTCTCTCTTGGTCATTATCTTGTCAGCATGAAGTCATTGTCTGAACCAAGCCCAATGATGTAATTTCCTTCATAAACAAGTCCAATTTCCTCTTGAGGTTCCATGTGAGCTGAGTTTATCCAGAGTGCCCCAAAGGGACTTCAGTTTGCTTCAGTCTTTCTACTTCACCCAGTATACTGCAGGACTTTCCATTACAGCTTGCTTATTTCTATAGGTGGATGAGCCTTGTGTGCAGCAAAACCACATAAGACGTGTTTGATGAGACAGAATCTGTCATAAAATCATTCATATATTAAGATGTTCTATACTCTTCTATAAGTATCCATCTATCCATCCATTTTTTTTTCGCTCCTCCAGTTTAGGGTCACGGGTGGACTGGAGCCATCCCAGCCACCAAAGGGCTTCAATAACTAGTCCATAAGTAATATACCAAATAGTTGATTCTCTTCATCAGGATGCAGTGTTTTCCTTATTCATCAAGTGACTTCCTCTAAAAACACTGCATCCAGATGAACAGAATCAACTTTGTGGAATTTCCTTACCTGGATGATTAAGGATGCATCAAAACTTAAGTAATATAGTTTTCTATAAGTACCCTGGCTTAAAGTGTAGATTATCTGAGTGAAAGCATATGATCTTTTGATAGGTTTTTGGTGGAGCAGTGGTTCTTTTTTTTTTCTTTTTACAGCAATGCAGATTAACGATCCAGTCACAACCTGGACTGATGTCAATGCTCAGGCATCACAATATGTGGAAACGCTCCGCTGTTCAAGCAGAAGTTGTAGTTTCTTTAAATCAGCAAGGTGAAACGAACGACCACAGCATGAAGTGTTTTTGGGATTTTTTTATGGAGTACATCACAGCTGTGGCCTGCCTGCAACAACATGGCCTTGGTTATTGTATTCAGCAAACGTAATCACAATCTAGATGAGCTTTAAAGCTGCTCGTTGCTGTCAGGGGAAAAAGAGCACCATTTTCCTTGCCAAATACCCTCCTTGGTCTGTTTCTCATGGAAGAGTGATATGGGTTAGGAGTTTAGAACTGTAACACACCCATGTGTTTTAACAGTTCTCCACCACATGTGTTATCAGCTGAATGTGGGAAAGCCCCGCTGAGAGAATGACATCATCCCCTAAAACTAGCGATATTTTTAACACACAAGGGTGTAACTGGGAGGAAAGAAGGCCATGGCAGAGACTGCTGAAAACAACTGAAACTAATGTAAACAGATAAAGAGGCAGATGCCAATTAAGGGTTGGAGGAGAGCTTTAGATTTTGCACAATTTGGAAAAGGTGCAAAAGTGCACAGCGTACAGTTTATGGAACTTCCAGAAAGAACTTTGAATCTCAAAGCTTTAAAAGGTTATCAAAGCATCCTTTATAATAAGTAAAACACAATGAGGGCTATAAAATGAAGCATTTGCAATATTTTTTTCACCTTTTAAAGCTCCAACATAGTCGGGAGTTTGGTCTTAAAATGTTTTAACTCTGCATGTGCTGTCAGTTTAGCCATAATTAGCATGAAACCCAGTGACATAATTTATAGTTTTGCACTAACAGAGAAGGGTGGAACTGGAAAATCGCAGGGAATCTTTGGAAATGAGTGAATGCTAAGAAAGACTGAAAACAATGGAAACAATGATGATGCCTGCAGTTTTTTTTTTCTGGGAACAGGGTCGTGATATGCTATAATTCACTGACATTACCATAGAAACATGAGCATGTTAAAGTAATTGGTTTTGACAATAAATACAAAGTGTGAGCACACAGTGTCTCATCAATGCTGAATAGGGCAAAAGACGCTGAACTGCGTTCTCAGCAGTTGAGCCTGCATTTCAGACTTCTCCAAAGGTTGTGGGCTCTGTTCAGCAGAACTTTGGCAAAGACACAAACTCAGCCTAATAATTGTGCAAGTTTCTTCCAACATATTAACTGTCAGCTGAAAGTGAGGTACTGTGTTCTTGCAGCATTAAAAGCATAGACACTTAAATCTGACACTTCTCTTACTTTAACTGGCATGTTTTGGCTTATTGTGTAAAATCTTGCATTAACTTTCTAAAATTCTGTTAAACATCCTTTAGATTAGTCTGTGTACACCACATGATGATGTAACTTTGTGAGTGATTTTTTTCTTCTGATCTACTGATACTGATACTATCTGGCGTAGTCGACTGATTAAGGGGTGAAGTCAGCTAAAGTCATCTGGCCACTGCTTCTTTAAAGAAAAGTGGTGAGCTGCTCATGCTATTAAACTAAAAGGGGGGGGGGGAGGCTTTGGGGAAGCTTACATCACCATTGTCATTACCACTATGACCACTGCACTGACCAGCACAATCATCTGCCTCACCGCTGTCATCATTATCAGCTCCCAAAGCTCAGTGCAGTAGCATAATAAACTCTGAGATTTAAAGCCCTGCTGGAAAGATGACATCATCTTTAACCTCCCAATAATTCTTCAGTGTAGAACTGACAGAACTGAAGAGCTAGCTGTGTAAATGATGTGGTGTGTTGGCATCTTTGCAGGAATTGTCAGCTGCTTTGCTGTCTACATCTCAAAGAAAAGGCCCTGTGGGAAAGTTGACATCATTCACATGCTGCAGAACAATAACTGCCATCTCTAATCCTCTGACATAAAATTGACATATGTCTAGAATTGGAGGGGGAAAAAATGTGAGCAGTGGAAATCGTTGGCCCTTCTGCCGGAATCATCAGCTGTTTGGCGTTCTGGAAACGCGCGCGGGGTTTTTTATTTTAGCAGACTTGTCAGAGACACAGCCCGTGAACTGCAACTGCGAGGGTTCAGCGGTTCTTCATGAAATGCTGTCACACATCTCTGTGCAGTGTTCCAAGGGTATCTACTCTGTAATGTCCAAGATCGCTTAATAACTCTCAAGAATATGTCTTCAGTCTAACCCCAGGCTAAATGACATAATTCCTAGACAGTGAAAGCTCAGCTGTAAACTTCAAACTGGTATGAAAGGAAATAAATATGAGGTCAAAAGCATCTGAAAATTTACAACCATAGCGGCCAGCCCAAGGTTAGAAACTTGAAAACTTGTCAGCAGGCGTTCATCAAAGATGCAGTAAGGGCTTGAGGGACATACAAGCTGTCTATTGCAAAGTTTTGTGTTTTCACAGAAAACTGACAGAAAGGCAATGTAGTAATCTTGCTGAAAGGTATAGTTATATGCAACATTTCAATTCAGTTGAGTAAAATTCAGTAAAATTCAATTTCATTTATATAATGTCAAATCACAACAACAGTTAGCCTTAAGGCGCTTTAAACCATAAGGTAAAGACCCTACAATAAAACAGAGAAAACCTTAACAATCAGATTACCCCCTATGAACAAGCACTTTGGTGACAGTGGGAAGGAAAAACTCCCTTTTAACAGGGAGAAATCTCCGGCAGAACCAGGCTCAGGGAGGGTCAGCCATCTGCCATAACTAGAGAAATTCGTTTGAGTTTTTTTAGTGTTTGTTGTTGTTTACATATAGATATTGCTGCCAAAGTGAATACTGTTTATCTTGTTTATGTTTACTGATCAAATATGACATAGAAATGTAGATAAAAATGTGTTTTATTTTATATGGAAAATTTAGTTTTCCATATAAATTTTTTTAATCACACATTAAATTTGACCATTTATGGAAATCTTGTTAAAAATCAATCAAACAAACAATAACATCAAAAAATTTACTAATAAACGTAATAATGTACTGGCAGAAAATTACCAGGGCATGCTTTAAAGTTTTTTTTCAATCTGTTTTCATAGAAAGCTGTTAAAATGCATAAATACAAAGTAAAGAACCATTTTTTTTACACTGTAATCTAATAGCTAATTAATCTAATTTGCTCTTTTCTACCCTTTTCTTCATGGGGGTGGGGGGGGTCCACTGGATGCTGCCTTTGGGAAAAAGCACTCAGTTTATTAAACTGGCTGAAAAAGCATGCCCACTCTACACCAAGATTTTATATATATATTTATATAATGGCAGTCTAACCTGGTACCTTTACTGTTAGTGTTTCGAATAATTTAAAAGCAACAATAGTAATTACAAGGAACTGCTGATGAAGTCCAAGTTCATTTATTTGGTATTTATTCTGTATATGAGCAGTTATGATGTTAAAGGTTAGCACCCCATAGCATACAAAATCAAATCAAGACAAAATGTGGCATTTACATCCTCTGACTTGCTATAGTACGTCCCTCTGTCCTATTTAGGGATTCATGGGGTTCTACATGAATATTTGAATTCATTTGCATGAACAAACAAGCTGTGTTGCTCATGATGCAGTGTTGTTTAGCTGGCTTGTCTGGGGTTCTCACCTGCTCAGGAAGAAGGATGAGTAACACCTTTAATTGTTGAGGTCACTGAATATTGCAAAGTCCATAAAAGAGTCTAACAAAGCTGAATCACTTAATGAATCAGTAACTGGAGAACCAGAGTGGAGAACCAGTGCCGTTAGAGTTTCGCGGGCGCATACAAGAAGGATACATCACATGCTGAGCCTTTCTAACTCCTCAAAGAAGTGATGGCATCACTGAATGAATAATGAAAAGCTGACGTCTCAAGTGTCCTGTATACTTTGCATTCTCTTCAGATCTTTCCTCAGGCACAATGTAACTTGGTGTGTGACTCAAGTGAGTCACGCTAACATCTGTAGAGAAAATATGGTGTACTGTTTTTAAGTCAGTAAATGAGTGACTCTGCCTGATGAGTCATTGGGTTTATACTGGACAAACTCAGTGGCTCATTTGCAAATATTTAATCAGAATCCGTAGCATCATTTTACAATAGGAACAACTCTGTAATTAGTCAGTGAGTTGCTATATAATAAGGAAAAAAGTACAGGAATTCAGGTTGCATGCAACATCTGTTGCTATAAGTGGCATATCTGGTGCTTTAAGCTCAGGCTTTTACACCAGGATATCAAAGTACACATGACTAAGCTGCTGATAGTGCTACTTTTAACAGGCATGGAGTAAACACGCTGGCTTCTTATGCTGATGTTCAGGATGCCACAGTGTTTGAATTGGATGTCAGTACGATTTCAGCATGTGACCGAATGATGAGCGTGAGTCCTCCGTGTGACTGGAAGGATCTTCAGGTCGTCACCTAATTATTGTTGAAATCCCCTACAACACATGTACGCAGACAGACACACAGTTAGACATGTCTTCTTTCCTATGGAGTATTAACTCTTCCTTGTTTATCCAGTTGCTATGAAAACACAATCAGCCACAAGTCAACACTGAAATACTCCAAACAAGCTTGATTATTGCTCTAATTAAGCTTTAATAAGCCCTTATTAAATGGCCACAGGCCTCGTTAGGCGGTTCATTAAGCCATTTCATCCTTTTATTCCTTCATTAAGTCCCTTTTTCTTCTTTCTTTTCTTCTCAGGGAAGGTGGGAGTGGTGAGGTCTGGGAGATCACGACCTTAATTCTCTCCAAGACAGACGGTTTAATTAACACTGGAAGAATCCTCACTGACTCCAGACCTCTACAGTGAGAATGTACAGGGGAATTGGCTTGCCAAGGTAAGTCACTATGCTAATGTGCTTTTTACTGGCAATATACACTAATAACCTCTTAGGTTACAACAACTCTGTCTCCTGTATTTGTGATGTAATTAGATGATAATATTGTGTGCATTAAAACATGCAAAAAATATCAATTCACATCTAATTTGGCAGTGTTTTGGAGAGATGATTATCATGAGCATGAGTGAATTAAATATGAAATACATTTTTTTGAAACCTCAATCTTAGAAATGGAGGGGTAAGCAATTTTTAAAGTGGTGCAAGCTATAGAACAGCAAGATGTAAATATTCAACCAACTGACAGCATGCTAAAAGTGGATAATTTTTTTGGTTCCCCTTCACCGGGTAGCACGTTATGTGCAGTCAACACTGACATTTTTGTTGCAACAGCTGTCGCAAAGTGCAAAATGTTAAGATCCCACCACATGTGTGTAGGTTGTTTACAGTTAGAAGCAGGAAATCTATTCGTGTTATCAAGACAAGTTCGACTGCGAAAGCAACTAGAACGGAACATTTGCCACAGATAGAGAGAAGTCTGAAGTGGCTAACCATCAAAACTTCCTAAATGTTGATCACCTTTTTAAATTTTCTCACATTGGTTTGCACTTTGACATTATGCACCAGTACTGAGTTAACAGTATCCTGTTTGAACAGTGTATCAGTTTCAGGATGGCATCTAGTTAAAAATATCTTTTCACAAGGATTTGATGCTCACAGTGATGCTTGTGATAGTTGTTTTTTTGTACTGACTAAAGGTAATAAACTGATACCAGCTGGACACCCAAACATTATGCTCAAAACGAGTTTTCAGCATTGCAGTTTTGAAACTAAAAAGAGTCTCTTTTGAAAAGTGCAATACTAAATATTCACCCTGAAGCTCAAAAGTTGCAGATAAGGGTTAATAGCACCTGTTTTTAATGTCTGCTGTGTTGGGGGATTCCCCTCTCTGTGTGGAATAGTGAATCTCCCACACACAGAGCTTCTATTTCACATGATAACAAACAGCACCTGACAGTGTGTTTGCCTTTAGCAGTAAAGAAATTTATACCCCTGGGAATCTTAAAGAACAGGTGTTCCTCAGTTCATCTACCATAACGCTGTTTATAATTGCATTAAGGATCAGTACACTCAGAAAAATAAATGGACCTATTGTACTTGCAGGGCAATGTTTTTCCTGCGGTCTCTGCAGGTGAGGCTTGACGTTTAATGACTAAGACTTCTGATACAGATTTAACTGACATTCAGCTTGGTTCCCATTAAAACAAGCATAACAAAACTATGTTATGTTAAAATGTTTATGATTGCATAAGACTGTGATTTTCTCCAGCCAGCTAGGACGTTTGAGTGCTAACGTTGTACCTTTGCATATTAGTACATAGCATAGCATTTTTCTACTTATACTGACCGACTTGTCAAAGCTTATCTCACATCTGCACCTATGCTCAGCTAACATGCATGCCTCCAGACGGTGAGAGGAAATGAGAGCACCCAGTTAGAAAAGCACCAGGCACGGGAAGAACAAAGGCCCCAAGAAGGTTGACACCCAGAGCTCACTTGCAGAAAAGAAAAGAAAAAAACAAACAAACCACACCCCAGAATTATGCAACTACATGTTTACTGTTTGGAAACAGCTTTTTGGTCCTTGAACGGATACCTTTAGTCAGTGTCAGAAATTAGTAACTCTAACAGTAAGTACCAAACAAGTAGGGCATGGAAGCAGTACATCTAATGTAGATGTGTGTGTATTTTTGTGGGGATAGAGAAAGAGAGTGGTAGAAAATTAAATATTGTGGGAAAAGTTAATGTCTGTATGTGTACGCACACAAAAATGCATTTTTTTTAATCCTGCTGAGGTAACAGATGTTCACTGTAGCGATAAGCAGCGAGTGTCCAAACTAATCACTGGTTTGTGTGTGTGTGTGTGTGTGTGTCTGTGTGAAGGGGAATATGTGTCCCTGTGTAAGTCAGAAAAGCTGTCCTTCACCTGCCTGTGCTGTTTTTGGTACACTGTATGCATGTGTGTGTGTAGGCTGACATGCTCTAGTGCACATAGATAAATATTACACCTTCAGTGATGAAGTGACTGAGCTTCCTGACACTTCTCCAGATGTCCAAACCCCAGGATTCACCGTCTGCCTCCTTCATTTTTTGTCTTTCTTCCTGTCCTGGTTGTTTTGGATTTCTTTGAGTACCAACACAGCATCCCTGTTGTACAATTTATTTTATCACAATGCTTCCGTAGATCACTTGCTTCAGTTGCCCTTGCTAACACATATAGCATTAAACACGTACTCAACATACACATGCACATTCGTATTTACTGCGGTGAATATGAATATGCCCCCTCCCCGCACGGAAGTGCTGGTTTTGACGTTATGCAAAGTCACAGCTCCTACATAGGAAGACAAAACGAGAAACACACACACCCCATATGTCAAGTGATAAGTTACAACATTAGTGCCAAAAATTCCATTGAAAAGCAGAAGCTCTGACTGTTTTTACCTTTTTTGTAGAGAGAAATGAAACTTGTGTAACTACAGTATCCACAGTTGAGAGATTATATTGACTTACACATTAAGTATGATGAAAAAACGTAGAAATATCTGCCATTATTGTGTATTTAATCAGAGATGCCTTTGCAGATGGCTTTTTGATGTGCTAAATAATGCTCTAAGCGAGTAATCCTAACTTAAGTGGGTACTTGGTTTTATTCAAGTCCAAATCTGAAAATAGGGGGATAAGCTTTGGACAAATGCTGAATCCACAAGATTACGGTGTGCAGCTTAGCCTGCTGAGCAAGCCAATCACTGGCTGAGTGTCTTAATTGTCTGTAATTGTAGCTGTAGTCTAGTCAGTGAAACAATCAAAGCAAGCTATTACAAGACCTCGGTCACCAGCCCTTAGGGTGGAACCTTAGATCTCCAGATACGTGCATGCACATAGAAATATACAATTGCGTCTACATGCACGCATCCATGCACGCACGCACACAGAAACAGACACATACACATACAAGCAGTCACCCACACATTTCCTGTGTGTTTCATGTAAGACAGTCTTTTTCTTCCTTCTCTTCTGTTTGGAGAGGAAGTGCAGGTCTAATGACTTTTCCAATGCGTCACAAGCAGTGCATGTGGGAGGCAAGCAGCCGCACTGCACGTGTGTGCATGTGAGAACCTTTATACATATATGTATGAGTCTGTGAAGGGCTTGACACATGCGAGATTTGTTATTCATTTGTTAAAGGCTTTATGTGTATTTCGCCTGTCTGTTTCAGAGAAACTTCACAAAAAGTTTGTGGGTGCTTTTGAAATAAAGTTATTCATGTGCTTGTGTTCACAGGAAGTGTGCACACCTAACTGAGTATTTTTGGTCAGCCTCTGAAAAATAAGCATCTTATAGGGATTCTGATTCACTCCTTGCATCGATGTGGCCATGTGCACCACTGAATACTGTATGTGTACACAGTTTGTTTTTGAAAGTGCATCTTGTTTCTTGTAAACAGAGCTACCACTGAGAACATACACAACTTTAAAACCTAGTCTGTCTGCACAACTCATACTCTACATATCAATCCTAATCAATATTTTATTTTATGGGAGAATGTGTAGCAAGCTGAACTTTCAGTAGTAATATTTTCTGTTAATGTATTTATGATGGTTGCTGCCAATATTTCTCCTCATTTTCAGTGTCCCACTGCATCATTGTGGGGCTCTGGAAGGGTTCTACTCATAAATCACCAACAACTGGTGAAATCAGGCTTTTCACCATGAAATGTAACAGTTTTTAAAAAATTGGAGTCTTTTTAAGGAAACAGTTGAAGCAAAGACAAACCGTTACAATGGCTGCAGATTTCATGTGTCCATTGGTATTGGCACTTTTTAGTTTTGTTCCATTGGTGCATTCTTGAATTAGTCAGAAGTTTTTATGGGATGCCCTCTCAACCTCGATTTCCTACTTAGAAAGTCCGAGCAGACCAACATACCCCGAGTTAGCGATTCAAGATGGCGGCACTGAACATAAACAGTCGAACAACTGCAAATGTTTAATCCGTACTACCACTATTATCTATTTGTGACTCACTAAGTAAGCCATAGGCAGAGCACTGACCAATCTCTATCCATGAATGTACCGCAACAACAAAAAGCATAATGATTGTGATCCCTGAATGGCTCTACTTTGCTAAGAACCAAACAAATCTGACATTTGTGTTCCCTGGTATCTGGACTACAACATATGTTACAGCTAAGTTAGCTGTAAATGCAGGCAACAAGAATCAGAGGAACTGGTTAAGATGCCGTTGCACAAAAAGGTGACTAAATGACTAAATGAACTGAGCAAAGAAAAGTGGCCATGGAGAAGCTCAGTTAGTAGTAGGAACGCTGGAGCTAAAGCAGGGTGCCAGAAACCTGACTGAGTTTACTTTGAAACTGTAGACACATGGATAGAAGTTAACTAGAGAAAGAATACGTTTAGAATAGCACATCATATACAAGTTACTGAACATGTGACTGATTATATAAGCAGAGTATCTACTAGGTGGTAGACATGTCGGAGGTTGTAATGTAAGGCATGATCCTTAGCTCTGACCTCGAGCATAGATTTCTCTATTCCCACATACAAACACACAGGGAAACAGACACAAGCCAAGAGAGAGAAGCAACGGAGGGACTGACAGTCTCATTTCACTGACCAATATATATTAGTGAACTCCTGATTTAAAAATAACATTGATTCATCAGTAAATAATGTAGCTTGCTCAATATTAACACTAATGCATTCGGTCATATATACTATTCAGACACCTTTGGGGTTACTTATCTCTTGCAGTGTTGGACAATCAGGTGTCTAGCAACACAACTACATCACCACAAGCAGGAACCATTCTTCTTGGGTTGCCAGATGAAAAACCATTAGCTAATCCCCACAGTGCCTTGTTCCCCAAGCTCCAGCTGCAGTGAGCTTGCACAGTTCAGCTGAGGCCACAGAGAAGTGTTTTGCTCAAAACAAGTACCCATTCAAAGACCAGGGTTGGTTCTTAGCAACTTCAGCCAGTGACTATTGAAACATTATTTTAGGTGAAATGAAAAACAGAATCAAAAACAGTGTTTTGATTGGATTCAAGGCCTTTACTGAACCCTTCCACCACATTCATCACTCCTATTCTTTACCTTTGCTCCCTAGTGCCAACTCCATCATTTTCTTCACTATGTCTTATGCTTATGAACACCCACTCACATTTTCCTTCTTTTTTCTCCTCCTTTCATGTTTTTCCTTCAGTTTATTCCTCTTTCTACTTGCCCTTCCATTCTCCTCTGTCCTCCATCGTTTCATGCCCAACACCCAACCTCTTTCAGCAGCTGTTCGTCTCCACTCCATTCCTTTTCCACACTTTTTCCTTTGGATCCTTTACTATCATTGCATTCTTTCTGTTGTTTGACATATTAAACTTCTTTGTGCTTTACTGGCTTTAAGTCTGGCTCCAATGCCACATATGTGGTGATCGAAGGATGAAAAAAGGTTATAAGTATAGTGGAAAAGCAATGGCTTGGTGTAAGTATGTATTATTCAGTGATAAAATGGAATTACTTAGTTGTCTGCAATACCAAGAGAAAATGATAGCTATAAATTTACAATAATCATTGATAATCACTACTAGTTATTTTAGGCACCTATTAATTTTCTTACCAAAACATGGTAAATGTCATGAACCCTCATGCTTGTCTACTGAATATAAGACTACAGGCTTAGCATTGGTTAGCTTAGCCTTAAGAACTGGGTAATCATTAACATTCACATCTGGAAAACAAGAGCTAAAGTTGCTACTGAATGAGTATGATCACCACTGACAGTGAGAAGAAGACATGGGAATGAAGCCCAACAGTCTTTTCCCCTGACATGTTTGAAACCTTTACTAGTTCTCATCAGTTTAAGTTTTATATCAGCATGAAACTGTCATCCTATTTGTATTCATGATTTTTCCCATATATTTGTGATGATATCTGCCCCCCCCCCACAGAACCTTTAATATAGGCTTTAAAAAAAGAAAAAAGAAAGTAGTAGAGATGAAACAAATGAGATAATGTGTCAATATAGTAAACCTTAGGAGGTGAAGCTTTACTTGTCTGATCTGATCTGGCTGTCTGGTTTCATATTTAGTATTCACATGTGTGCGTGATATTGAGCTTCTTCTCTGACTCTCAGCCAAAAAGTCAATTGTTCAACATTAATTTTTCATATCACCATGGCGGTTTCAGTCATAGTTTTAACAGCGTATTGACCTGAAATCAACCAATTTGCAGAATCTTCTTTTGCCTGGTTCCAGTAAATGGATAACATACTGTACTACAACCATGTCTCTACAAGCAAACTGTATTATTATTTCCCTTATTAGATTTTATGTTGTTATTGTTATTTTGTTCTGAATTGTTATTTGCTTAGATTTGGGCACTAAAACTGATTACGTATTTCAGGGAAAGGGATCATGATTTGTTTAAAATGTAACCTTTTATCACATTAACCACCTTAGGAGCTCCTCCTTCATTTTCTGGGTTACCAGGGTGAAAGAGTTCCACCCCATCTATTGTATGATTGTTCAACTGAAGAGCAGCTAAAGCAGGAAAACCAATGATATCATGAGGTTGAAACTATTGATGAAATGTCACAAATCTGAAGAATTAAGTTGCCCTTGAAATGTAATTGAGAATGCAGTTTAGCAGTGTAGGAAGGTAATTCTTAGGAGACGGGCCTTATGTTTTATTGGTTTTAAAGTACTGACTCAGTTTAGCCTTGTATAGCGTTTATTTTATTTGCAGCTGTATAATGAAGGGTCTTGGGTTTATCATCTCCACCAGGACCCTGTAAGGGAAGTCATTGCGTTCTGTCCTGCATGCTCTCTACTGCTCTCGTTAGCTTTTCATATCCCTTCTGTCTGAGACTACTGAGGCAGTTCAGCTGAGGTCAGATAGATAGTGTGCGCTGCCCTGGGGATACACAGATTGGCTACCAACCAGAGAACCAGAATAAGTTTGAAGGAGATGTTCAAGTATGCTTTCAATCCCTCTCTCTCTCACTTTGCTGCTATATGCCAAGGCTTGTTGCTTGTAGAGGCTTGTGCCAGAGGCTTAAAAGAACTTTTGGGAATAATACTACTACTACTAATAATAAATAATAATAATAATAGTCTCTTTGTTTGAGGGATAGAAATGGGGTAAGAAAGTGCTTGGAGCAGTGAGAAAGCCAGAAAGGCAGAGGCAAATACTTGCTCAGGCTAAAGCCTGAAGTCATTGCAGGAAGCTGATATTTTCCCAGACTTACTTTACTCTTTCTCGGAGTCTGATCCAACAATTGCAGCTTCCTCTGAGGGGCTAATAATACAGCAGAACCATTGTGCAAAGCGTCATTTCCCTTTGCCTGATTTAGCAAGAGAGAATGTTTGCATGCAATCTTTCCCCTCCCAGTGTGGTTGGGAGATTTTGCTGCCATCAGATTGGATTGTCACACCACATCGTAATAATGCACCATTATAGTCTGGCTCAGATGATCGTAGATACACAGATAGCAGTTCTTTAGCTGGTATAGCTGCTCAGCTGTTCTCTAAGTCTCAGCTGTCTTGTAACGGTACTGTTTTTCGGTGTATAAAAAGATGAGCAACATGCTTTAATTTTTAAACAGTGTTTTTCTTTTACGCACATAATAACCTGAGATACACAGACTGATCACTGTGCATCTCAGCTTAGCCTTGATCATTCCCGCAGGCAAAACATACTCAGCCTGTCTGACCAGCTTGACCAGTTTATCTATCTGTGTTTTTTGTGGATGCGTCTGTGTGTGTGTGTTTGTGTGTGTGTGTGTGTGTGTGCGTGTGTGCGTGTGCATTCATATCTGTTCACCTGGCTCTCGGCCTATCTTGCAGTTTGTCTTTATGTTTGGCTGACCATGCAGTTTTTATTTTATCGGTACGTCTACCAGTTTGTGTGTATGTGTGTGTCCATGGGTGAAATGACCACTGGGTTTCCTGCTGTGTTGACCACATGCTCAGCTCCATTCTCCTTTCCTTCAGTGCTGCTTTTTACCCCACTTGGCTGCTCTACCTTGACTGCCCATGTTGTTCTGTCTTGCCTGGCTTTTCATTTTGTAGTGAATGGTCATGGTTTTGGGCCTTATTCTATCCTTGAGGTTTTGGACCTCATGGGGATCCTTTGCAGGTAAAACTGGTACACTGTGAAAAGAAAGCCTACAGGGACAAACACACAGGATTCAGATGGATACATTTTGCTACTCTCAGTTGCAATTGTAAATGTCACGTGCACATTTTCTTTTGAAATTACCTGGAGCCAAAGAGGTGTTTTACGACACCTCTGTGTCAGGAGATAAAGATCTAGGAACCACAGCATGAGCAGGTATAGTCCCTTTCACTCAACAGATAATGCAATGAGCACCACCTACAGTGACTCAAACAATACTGAATGGAAATGAATAGAGTCACAGTGCTGCATACTGAATGACAAAGAATGATAAAAAACAAAACCAACAAAAACAACATCCTCAAAGAAGCCTTGCGCTCTAAATTTGCATGTTTAAGAGTTCTGATTTTTCTTTGTTAATGCCAGCGCTGAGAGGTACTCTTAAAACTCAGCACCACTGTCATCTTCATTATCATTACCACCAAAAAGTGCAACAAAATCCCTCCTTCTCTATCTCTCCACTTGATCGCAGCTCTATTTCCTTCTCTCCTCATAGCCACATTCTCCAGAAGTCAGAGACAATAATGGTCTAATTTGTCTGGGTGAGAGCTTGTGAGTGCAAATGCCTGGCCAGTGGACCATATGGTGTTGAGACTCAAGGAGAAATGCATGTCTCTGTGTATGACCTTACCTGTCTGAAAGCATGACATATTTGTTTGTAAAACATGTGCAGCTTGTGTGATTAGAGATTAAGTGTGTAGATATGCCCATTTGTCTTTGAGTGTGTGAAGAAATAAACTACCAGTCAAAAGGCTGGGCTCAGAAATTTTTTTAAATGAAAACCTGTTGTTTGATTCAGTAAATAAATTACAAAATAATTGGGGAATATAGTCAATACACTGGGAACTTCTTAGATAGGGTCAAAGCTATTCCCAACACGGTCAACCCCAACAACTCAGCAGAACTGATTGTGCTGCCTACTCCATTATAAACAGTCCTAACTCTTTTTTCTTCTGTAAATAGTTCTTGTAGAGCTTACAGTTAAGATCTGGGTCACTGCATGTGAAAATGTGTTCTAATTAAGTGGTGTCCACACATAATGATAAGGTATTGATAAAGTATTTGTTCCTGAAGACTCGTTTTATCCTGTGAAATTCTGTCTCTGCAAAACTACAAAAACGCTCCCAAACCCTGCCTGGGAGATGCCATCAATCACTTATCCAGCATCTTTCATTTATCTCTGATGGTCTCTTGACCTATCAAGTTGCATTTTGTCCAACTAAGTCTGTGTCATTTTACTGGAACTGCAAGCTACAGTCTAATACAAGTATTGTGTACTTGTTTCGCTTGTTTCTTTATATTATGTGCTGTGATTTACTGAAATATGTGCAAACAGAGTATTTACAATTCTAAAGAGGTTGAAAGTCAAGCTCTTAAAAGCCACCTTTCAAGAGCCTAAGCTCTTAGACTCTCTTAGGCAAGATTTCTTGTCATTCCTTCTCAGGAATAGCTCCATGCTTCTTGAAGGACATTCAAAGCTCTATAGATGTTGGCTGGCTTTTATTCTGTGATCCAACTCCACTTCAGTGCTTTCAGGACTCCAATCCATGACTTATAGTGTTCAACTGTGTGCTTTTCAATCTAGTTAAACTTTCGTTGCATTGGCAGTGTGTATGGTATGGTATTGCATAGTGCAGGGGTGTCAAACTCAAATGCACAGTGGGCAAAATTCAAAACTGGAACAAAGTCGCGGGCTAACATTAATATTTATTGAAAAAAAAAATCTTCCTCCAGATATAAGAATGAATCTTTTCTTATGAGGTTCAGACCAATCAGACCAGGAGTGACATGTTTAGCCGCATGTTCTCCTTAAATTGCTGGCTGTCTGAGTGGTGTCCCAGAAACGATGTGGGCTTCATAGATAATTGGCAAACCTTCTGGAGGAAACCTGGTCTTGTTAGGAGAGACGGCATCCATCCCACTTTGGATGGAGCAGCTCTCATTTCTAGAAATATGGACAAATTTATTAAACCCCCCAAAATATGACTATCCAGAGTTGGGACCAGGAAGCAGAGTTGCAGTCTTACACGCCTCTCTGCAGCTTCTCTCCTCCTGCTACCCCCCCAAAAACCCATCTCCATAGAGACTGTGTCAGCTTCCAAAAAGACAAAAAACAAACTAAAAACCAGCAACAAACAACTTAAACATAAACAATTACAAAGAAAGAACAGTACAGTATCCACATCTGAACCAAAGAGTAAAACAGTGAAATGTGGATTATTAAATATTAGGTCTCTCTCCTCCAAGTCTCTGTTAGTACATGACTTAATAATTGATCAACAAATTGATTTACTCTGCCTTACAGAAACCTGGTTGCAGCAGGATGATTATGTTAGTTTAAATGAATCAGCACCCCCGAGTCATTCTAACTACCAGAAACCTCGAAGCACAGGCCGAGGGGGCGGTGTGGCAGCAATTTTTCACACCAGCCTATTAATTAATGAAAGACCAAGACAGACTTTTAATTCATTTGAAAGCCTGATGCTTAACATTGTCCACCCCAGCTGTGAAACTCAGAAACCAGTCTTACTTGTTATCATCTATCGTCCACCTGGGCCTTACACAGAGTTTCGGTCTGATTTCTCAGACTTTATATCTAATTTAGTTCTGAGCTCCAATAAAATAATTATTGTGGGTGATTTTAACATCCATGTAGATGCTAAAAATGACAGCCTCAACATGGCATTTAGTCTGTTATTAGACTCAATCGGCTTCTCTCGAAATGTAAAAGAACCCACCCACCACTTTAATCACACTCTAGATCTTGTTTTAACATATGGCATAGAAACTGAACATTTAACAGTGTTTCCTGAAAACCCTCTCCTGTCTGATCATTTCCTGATAACATTTACATTTACAATAATTGATTACACAGCGGTGGAGAGTAGATTTGATCAAAGTAGATGTCTTTCTGAAAGCGCTGTAACTAAGTTTAAGAATATAATCCACCCACTGTTATCATCTTCAATGCCCTGTACCAACACAGAGCAGAGCAGCTATCTGAACGCTACCCCAACAGAGGTCGATTATCTTGTTAATAATTTCACCTCCTCACTACGTACGACTCTGGATACTGTAGCTCCAGTGAAAACTAAAGTCTCTAATCAGAAGTACCTGACTCCGTGGTATAATTCTCAAACACGTACCCTAAAGCAGATGACTCGTAATCTGGAGAGGAAATGGCGCGTCACAAATTTAGAGGATCATCATTTAGCCTGGAGAAATAGTTTGCTGCTTTATAAGAAAGCCCTCCGCAAAGCCAGAACATCTTACTATTCATCACTGATTGAAGAAAATAAGAACAACCCCAGGTTTCTCTTCAGCACTGTAGCCAGGCTGACAAACAGTCAGAGCTCTGTTGAGCCAACCATCCCTTTAACGTTAACTAGTAATGACTTCATGAACTTCTTCACAAATAAAATTTTTATCATTAGAGAAAAAATTACCAGTAATCATCCCACAGATGTAATATTATCTACAGCTACTCTTAGTACCATTGATGTTAAGTTAGACTCTTTTTCTCCAATTGATCTTTCTGAGTTAACTTCAATAATTACTTCCTCCAAACCATCAACGTGTCTTTTAGACCCCATTCCTACAAAACTGCTCAAAGAAGTCCTGCCATTGATTAATTCTTCGATCTTAAATATGATCAACCTATCTCTAATGGTCGGCTATGTACCACAGGCCTTCAAGCTGGCTGTGGTTAAACCTTTACTCAAAAAGCCATCTCTAGACCCAGCAGTCTTAGCTAATTATAGGCCAATCTCCAACCTTCCTTTCATATCAAAAATCCTTGAAAGAGTAGTTGTCAAACAGCTAACAGATCATCTGCAGAGGAATGGTTTATTTGAAGAGTTTCAGTCAGGTTTCAGAGCTCATCACAGCACAGAAACAGCTTTAGTGAAGGTTACAAATGATCTTCTTATGGCCTCTGACAGTGGACTCATCTCTGTGCTTGTCCTGCTAGACCTCAGTGCAGCGTTCGATACTGTTGACCATAATATCCTATTAGAGCGATTAGAACATGCTGTAGGTATTACAGGTACTGCACTGCAGTGGTTTGTATCATATCTATCTAATAGACTCCAATTTGTGCATGTAAATGGAGAGTCCTCTTCACACACTGAGGTTAATTATGGAGTTCCACAGGGTTCAGTGCTAGGACCGATTCTGTTTACATTATACATGCTTCCCTTAGGCAGCATCATTAGAAGACATAGCATACATTTTCACTGCTATGCAGATGACACCCAGCTCTATCTGTCCATGAAGCCAGATAACACACACCAATTAGTTAAACTGCAGGAATGTCTTAAAGACATAAAGACCTGGATGGCCGCTAACTTTCTGCTTCTTAATTCAGATAAAACTGAGGTTATTGTACTCGGCCCTGAAAATCTTAGAAATATGGTATCTAACCAGATTCATACTCTGGATGGCATTACCTTGGCCTCCAGTAACGCTGTGAGGAACCTTGGAGTCATTTTTGACCAGGACATGTCCTTCAACGCACATATTAAACAAATATGTAAGACTGCTTTCTTCCATTTGCGCAACATCTCTAAAATTAGAAATATCCTGTCTCAGAGTGACGCTGAAAAACTAGTTCATGCATTTATTACTTCCAGGCTGGACTACTGTAATTCATTATTATCAGGATGTCCAAAAAACTCACTGAAAAGCCTTCAGCTAATCCAAAATGCTGCAGCAAGAGTACTGACAGGGACTAGAAGGAGAGAGCATATTTCTCCTGTTTTGGCTTCCCTTCATTGGCTTCCTGTTAAGTCCAGAATTGAATTCAAAATCCTGCTCCTCACATACAAGGTCTTAAATAATCAGGCCCCATCTTATCTTAATGACCTTGTAGTACCATATCACCCTATTAGAGCACTTCGCTCTCGCTCTGCAGGCCTACTTGTTGTTCCTAGAGTATTTAAAAGTAGAATGGGAGGCAGAGCCTTCAGTTTTCAGGCCCCTCTTCTGTGGAACCAGCTTCCAGTTTGGATTCGGGAGACAGAAACTATCTCTACTTTTAAGATTAGGCTTAAAACTTTCCTTTTTGCTAAAGCATATCGGTAGGGCTGGACCAGGTGACCCTGAATCCTCCCTTAGTTATGCTGCAATAGACGTAGGCTGCCGGGGGATTCCCATGATGCATTGAGTTTTTCCTTTCCAGTCACCTTTCTCACTCACTATGTATTAATAGACCTCTCTGCATTGAATCATATCTGTTATTAACCTCTGTCTCTCTTCCACAGCATGTCTTTTATCCTGTCTTCCTTCTCTCACCCCAACCGGTCGCAGCAGATGGCCGCCCCTCCCTGAGCCTGGTTCTGCCGGAGGTTTCTTCCTGTTAAAAGGGAGTTTTTCCTTCCCACTGTCGCCAAAGTGCTTGCTCATAGGGGGTCATATGATTGTTGGGTTTTTCTCTGTATCTATGAAGCGCCTTGAGGCGACTTTTGTTGTGATTTGGTGCTATATAAATAAAATTGAATTGAATTGAATTGAATTGAATTATGGACTCAAACAAGTTTTGCTGAAAAACTGAATATGGAACAAGCAAAGCTTAATACTAAACAATATATACATTAGCTGTATAATACCAGTAGGCCAGCTCTAATAGTAATTTGGTATGGCTTCGCGGGCCAAATGTAATTAGGCTGCAGGCCAAATTTGGTCTGCGGGCCAGAGTTTGACACCTATGGCATAGTGGATCAAAATCCTATGGTACTTTTTTGCATGGCTGAACTGCAGCCCAAACCATGACAGAGCCTCAACCAGTTTTTACAGATGGATGTACTCACCGTTTCCCCATCCTGACCTCTACAGGGTGGGCCATTTATATGGATACACCGTAATAACATGGGAATGGTTGGTGATATTAAAGTCCTGTTTGTGGCACATTAGTATATGTGAGGGGGCAAACTCCTCAAGATGGGTGGTGACCATGGTGGCCATTTAGAAGTCGGCCATCTTGGATACAACTTTTGTTTTTTCAATAGGAAGAGGGCCATGTGACGCATCAAACTTATTGGTAATGTCACAAGAAAAACAATGGTGTGCTTGGTTTCAACGTAACTTTATTCTTTCATGAGTTATTTACAAGTTTCTCTTTGTTCACAGCCATTGACATGTCGAAGACGTTAACACGTGAGGAGCGGATCGAAATTGTGTTGATATCTGGTGAACGCAGTAACCGGGTCATTGCAGCAGATTTCAATGCAAGACACCCTACGAGATCACCCGTCTCCCATGCTACAGTTAGCAAACTGCTTGCTAAGTTTCGTGAAACTGGTTCAGTGTTGGATTTGCCAAAATGGGGACGCAAGAAAACTGTCACTAATGAAGAAACATCAGTGGCTGTCCTAGCTTCATTCAGCAAGAGCCCACAGCGTAGCGCTCGCCGCATGTCACTGGAGAGTGGCATTAGTCGAACATCCCTTCGGCGGATATTAGCTACTCACAAATGGCACCCTTACAAACTCCAGCTACTGCAGCATCTCAACGAGGATGACCCAGATCGGCACACAGAATTTGCCGAATGGGCAAAACAAAAATTGGAACAGGACCCTCAGTTCACGCAGAAGATTTTGTTCAGTGATGAGGCAAACTTTTATGTGAATGGTGAAGTTAACAAACAAAACCACCACTATTGGTCTGACACTAACCCACATTGGATGGCTCCCTCCAAGACTGTTGGAACAACAAAAGTGATGGTTTGGTGTGGTATATGGGGTACAACGATAGTGGGTCCATTCTTCATCAATGGAAACCTCAAGGCCACTGGATATTTGAAATTGCTACATGATGATGTTTTCCCTCTTTATGCACTGAAGCTGGCATGTTCCCTGAGTTTTTCCAGCAAGATGGTGCACCACCACATTATGGGTGCCAGGTCCGAGCATTCCTAGATGAATAGTTTCCTGGAAAGTGGATTGGTCGTCGTGGGCCAGTTGAATGGCCCCCAAGGTCTTCGAATCTGACCCCCTTAGACTTTTATCTTTGGGGTCATCTGAAGGCAATTGTCTATGGTGTGAAGATACGAGATGTGCAGCACCTGAAACTATGGATACTGGATGCCTGTGCTGGCATTTCTCCTGCGGTGTTGCTATCAGTGTGTGAAGAGTGGGAGAAGAGGGTTGCATTGACAATCCAACATAATAGAGATTGACAGACCACGTGACTTTCGCGCATTGCATGCCGGGAACTCGTGGCAAAACAATCAAAGCAATGCATCAAATGCAAACATTTGCAGCACCGCAAAACGTTCATTCTCCAGTTCCAATACCTTCTTGCTTTTTCTTTGTCCCCCAAAAAAGTTATGTACAAAACAAAGGAGAACAATGCCGGTCTGTACAAAGACAGACTCGACGAAAAGTCAAAGAAAAGATACGAGGAAAAAATCAAAGGAGTGAAAGGGTAAGACCCTTACGAGCACACAGAGTGTACAAAAGATGTGAGCGTGCTGCCCAACTTTCACCACGCTCATATTTATAATTATACGGTTCTTGGAGTGAGTGCATACACTCATGAAGTTTAGTAACTTCAGGTCACTGCAACAAGCCCAGGTACAGTTTACCGACGGATGCATACAGGATCTTGAAATGCACCGTGTAGAACGAAAGACCATTGTACATATCACAAGTTTACCAGTCTCACAAATCGTCTTCATAAATACACATTCGTTAACCGTTTATTAATAGGACCTTTAAGCTTAACGGCAATTAATTAGTAGTGGAAATAATTTCTGGTTCGCATTACAGAAATGTAGCAGTGACAATAATATTGTATGCTGTAATCGTACTGGGCAATTAGTGATACAAAAAAACCTGTTTTATCCTGTGAATAAAAGTATATGTTTTTGTCAATGTACCATGGTAATAACAGAAGTGAAACGCAATACTGTGTCAGGACAATTCATTATTTATGCACAATAAACAAAGGAGCATAGCGCGACAATTTCTGTTCAGCGCCAGACTTGCTTGTAACCTATATCACCAATTATGTTATGAAAAATGACGTATTAACTACTACAAAACACTGACCTTTGTGTAAATGCTTGGAGCAGACTAACATGTGAGCTGGAGTGTTCTGGGACGTTATATTTGGTCTTTGAATGGCTGCAATCCAGGCCATCCGTCGCCTCTTTGTTACTTCGGAAACATGGCTCGAACAATTTCTCTTCAACGACGTAATCCAATAACAACCAATCTCTTTACCCGTCGGCTTCCCGTGGCTGTCATGCGACCGGCTATTGCAGTTAATAATACAACAGCTTCTTGCCATTTTTTGTGTTTCTTTTTATCGCTGTGTAATGTAATTTCAATTGAAAGCCTGCGTGCGCTAGTACCTCTTGCCACGAGTTCCCAGAATCCTTTGCGGTTTTACCCCTGAATGACGTCACATTTTCAATCTCTATTGGCAGCACATTGAACACATTTTATAAGTGGTCAGAAACTTGTAAATAACTCATGAAAGAATAAAGTTACGTTGAAACCAAGCACACCATTGTTTTTCTTGTGGCATTACCATTAAGTTTGATGTGTCACATGGCCCTCTTCCTATTGAAAAAACAAAAGTTGTATCCAAGATGGCCGACTTCTAAATGGCCACCATGGTCACCACCCATCTTGAGGAGTTTGCCCCCTCACATATACTAATGTGCCACAAACAGGACTTTAATATCACCAACCATTCCCATTTTATTACGGTGTATCCATATAAATGGCCCACCCTGTAGACTGAAGATGATGTGAACCAGAAACTTGAAATTTGGATTCATTGCTTTATCAGACCTGTTTCCACAGATTTTTAGTCCAGTTCTTGTATAAGTTGGCATACCTCAGCCTTTTCTTTCCTTTTTTCTTCCTTCAGTGAGCAGTGGATTAACTGAAGGGTCAGATGCATCTCTCAGATCCTGTGTCACGTGTTTTCTTAATTTCCCATTTCTTAAAGACATGACTTTCAGATACTGTTTCTATGCTGTAGATAGTTTTTAGGTCTGCTGCTTCATCCTTTGTCCTGAGCTTGTCCAGGTTCTTCAAATTGTTTAGGAAACACTGTATACCACACTGAGATATGCCAAGTTTTTGGCTGATAGCTCTTTGGGAATCATCTTGATGGTGTAGAATTGCTATTTATTTCTATCAAACTATGTTTTCTTTGGCATTTTTCATAGATTCAACTAAAGAAATGACTTGTTTTTGTGTCAGGCTGCTAGTAACAAACTAAACAAACTGTACAGTTTAAAATCTTTTTTCTGTATTGTCTGTTATGTGTAGACACAGCAATGGTCATTTCTGTGGTTAGGTGCCTTTTTTATGCTTGAATGATTCGTCGGTCAGTGTTAAGTGGTTTAACAAACAAAACAAAAGCAGCCAAACCCTAAAAGACCTCCAGGAAGCCTGGAGAACTATTGCTCAAGACTACTTGGGGAAAATATAAGACAAGAAAGTCTGGCTTCTTGGAAGCAAGATAAAAAGAATTGAGGGTGTATGTCAAAACTTTTTCACAACACTACATTTGTGTTAGTCAGTTATGCACAGCCTCTATCTTCTCTTCCATAAAACTCTAATGGTAGGATATATTCTACCCATGAGTTTTGTCTATGTCTTTTCATTATGGCACTAGCTGTTCCAATGTGGACTTAAAAAGGAAAGCAGATCTTCAGTCCCAAGACAAGAGCTGAATTAGCGTGTCCAAGTCTAGACTAATCTGGATGATTAGAAGGTGTGCCATAGTGGCATGAAGTTTAAAAGAAGAGGATTTGGCTAGGGGAGTGTTTATGTTTTACCTGCTTCCTTTTTCTGCTTTGAGAGGAAATGAGGGTTTAACGTCACAATGCTTGTGGCAAAACATAAAGAAAACTTTTCTCTGGTCCCATAACTTTATTGCATCACTGCTTCTCTTTTGCTGATTGAATTCACTAACAAAGTGCCCATGAATTCTTAAAAGCATGTTATTGATATAAAGTCCACTCAGAACAATTGAAATAAGTTCTTGCACCTCTTTGCCCTACTATAAACATTCACTTGTGCCCTTTTAAACTTGCTTGCAGACACTAGTAAAATTCCCCAGCTGTCTGCACTCTCTCTTTCTCTCTGTAAACCTAGCCAGCTGCCTGCCCTCCACTTTTGACCTTGTTTTAATGAACTTCATTGTTTGTGTGTTTATATATATGTATGCGTGCGTGTGTGTGTGTGTGTGTGTGCATATTTGAGTGAATATATGTCAGTTGGCTCCCACTGTGACCCTTGACCTTTTAAGACTGACAGGCTAAATCTAGCCTCCCTGGTTCTCTGTATGGCTCTCGTCTCCTTTTCTTTCCCCTGTTTCGTGACTGATACCCTGTCAACAGGACAAGCTCTCAGGTTGTGTGTGTGCATGTGTGTATGTGTGTGTTTGGGGTGAAATATGTCTTACAGATCCAAAGAAACAAATAGTTTATGACCCCTTTAACCTCCACTTTGACTGCCGGGTCAAATGACCCGAACAGTATATACGTAATATAAACATGGCAGGGAGGTGCTTAAAAGTACTTTCAACTATATATATATATATATATATATATGATTTCAACAATAACAGGAGGGCTAATTACTCCATAAAGACGGGGAAACAGCATAGTACCAATCCATTCACCAGAACAAGGAACAAACTGCTGAAAGAGAAGCTTTTACATCAATGTTTTTGAATCCAGAAAAACACTCCCTGTATTGTACAGACCCAGCACAGACCATCATGTACTCCAATACAAAGAGTAGATTTGTAGTGTGTCACATCAGTGTAGTGGGAACAATCCTGGCAGACATTTTTTGAATAAAATGAACCCCGTCAAATGCAAATTTTCATATCAATACATTTTGTGTAGAATGTCCACTGGCATTTTTAAGTGTCTACTGGAAAGCACACAAAGCATTCATAAATACATTTAAAATTATTTTGTGAAAAATAATGTGTGTTTTTCCACCGAACTTCATTATCTGCTAATTTGCTCACCTGGTTCTTTCTGCTCTTCTACGATCTCTCTGTCCTCTCTCTCTCTCTTTCGACATCCTCGCTCCTTCTTTGCTCAGACAATTACACACAAACACATTGTTTTCAATGAGAAAATAACACAAAAATATAATCTTAGGAAACTTATAAGATTCTCATAAGATTCTATCCACATTTGATAACCCTGCTTAGTGATGTGAAATCATCATCAGTGTGTATGGGCAAAACAGAAGCTACTTTGGCTTTATAACTACCTATCCACGCTCTCCGGTTTCTTTTTGCTGTCTCTCTCTTTGTTGTCTTTATCCTCCTCTCTGCCTCTCTGTTGTCCCCTCTCACTCTTTGTGCTGTCACCTAAACGTTAAATGTAGCAGTGAGATGAAATTTCCAATCCAATAAAAGGCATAAACTGATCCATATTAATTTACAGCCATATTCAAACTGAATACAGGCTGCCATTGGCCATTGACATTAACATCCTTTTGACATGAAGTAAGCAGCTAGCTTATTGCTGGCAGCTAGCAATAAGCTATAGGACTACTAACTTGGAAGGTTTAAATGAAGCTAGTAATCTCCAGATATCTAGCCTATATTGGTTAATATTTATGCTATTTATTTTATTTATGCTATTTAGACAGAAAATATTTATAAGCAGACACTTTCTAAGTCTCAGTGATATCCCCAGCTGTAGAAGCATTGTGATATCAAGAACACGGGACAGTTAGACGTGTTTTCATTGTGTCCCGTCTCTAGTAGATGAGTTGGCAAAGTCACAAAATTTGGGGGTCTTTGAGCACCACAAAAGAAGGGTCTAAACTTGCCTTTGCTGAAAGGATTGCTCCACCCCATATCAATCCTTCTTGTACTTCTCATTTTGTCAGACTAGACTAATCATTAAGTTAGCTAGCGGCTGTGGCTAATAAAAAGATAGTTACGTTAATGGTTAATGTGGGAGCTAGGCCTGCCCCGTAAATGTTGTCATATTAAAGCCTTAAAGTCGCAGGTTGAGGCTGAGAAAACTCTACCAGTGACAGAAACAGTGGAAGCCTGTCTTACCAACTTACCGTACCAACTGTACGTGATCACCGATCAGATTATGGTTCAAAGTCAGCAGACGCTCAGCACTACTTTAGACAAGCTAGAATTATTGTTGTCTTTTTAATTGTTTCTGGTTTTTTCACTACCTAAGAGAAATATTTCAAATATTTTTCATGTACATTCATGGCCCCTTTATTAAGTACACCTGATCAACTGGCTTTGAACCTGGTATGGGTTTTGTCTGTTCAGAATACTTCAGAAACTGCTGATTTACCCACACAAACATCTCCAGTGTTTATAGAGAACTGTTGGAAAAAGAGAAAATATCCAGCAATCAACAGTTCTCAAGCTAGTTCACACTAGTGTTGATGGTGTAATGGTGTAGGAGATATTTTCTTTGCACGCGTTTAGCCTCTTCGAATCGAACATCATTTATAACGGCCTACCTGAGTGTTGTTGCTGGTCGTAGCCATCCCTTTGTGACTAAAGTGTACTCATCTTCTGATGGCTGCTTCCAGGAGGATACAACACTTTGTTAATAAGCTCAAATCATCTCCCAATGGTTTACTGAACATGATGAGTTCCCTGTACTCACATGGACTACAGAATCACCGGACCTCAATCCAACAGGACCACCTTCAGGATGTGGCAGAACAGGAGATTTCTATCACAGATTTGTAGCCGAAAATCTGCATCGATGGTGTGATGTTATCATGTCAGAGTAAGGACTCAGAGGAATGTTTTCAGCATCTTGTGGAATCTGTGCCAGTACTTAATGTAAAAGAGTGTCCAAGCTGGTGCTACAACGGTACAAAGTGTCCAGTGATTTTATATACCTTATATAACTTGTTATATAACATTAAAATAGTTTTGTCAAAATCACAATAGTTTCATTTTGGCACTGTGGCGGTATCTGCTCAGGCAGGTGGAACAGAGCACACCCAAGTTTGTGAATGGGATCACTTAAAAATGAGGCGACTTAGAATTTTCAAATCAATACCACAGATACACCTACTAGGAGACTGAGGGGGAAGGAAGAATGACAAACAACAATTAGTTGATGCTTAAAGCTGGTTTATTTAACATGACATAAACAGTAAATTGTATCCAAGTTATCTGTCTTAATGTGTTGTGCAAGGTCTGGCTGAAGGACTGATGTGCAGAAATGATGTTATGTCCCTCAATAATTCACAAGACCTGCTGCTCTGCTTCGAATATTGGTAAGAACTTCACCCAGTGATTACTGAATGGATTTTCACCAAAATTTTGCCCAAGTTCAAGACCAGATTTGTTGGTTGTTTTTTTGTCATTTAGTCTATTTTGTTTTAAATTTTCACAAGAATTGCTTGTTCCTGTAGAATATTGGTGATCCCCACAATCAGACGATTCCCTATGTGCAAGCATTTACCCACAGTGGGAATGAAAAACCTGCTTGTAAGAGGAAGAAACCTCTGGCAGAACCAGACTGTTGTCACAGCAGTGACTGGTTGGGGTGGGGGAAGTGAAAAAAAAGCCAAGGTGATAATTGTTGGAGCAACTTAATTATTTTTTTGTTAAAATATTAAACTGTTGTAATCAGATTTAATTGAGTATTGGGTTTTACAATGTGGATAAGCATTTGCACTGGAATGCATCTGTAATTTTGCTGTTAATTGTTTTTTCCAACCCCTGTTTGTGGTTTTAAATTGAATGTTTACTTTTGTCTGGGGTCAAAGAAACAATGCTGGGGATTGCAGGAGATTGATTTTGTGTGGTGTTTCTTGTTTCCAATTTTAAGTCTGCTGAGAGATCACAAGGTTTTGTCCCTCTGTCCTTCTAATGTCAATGCAAAGGGAACTCGTAGAGAGGTCAGTGTCATAGAATAGATGCTGGAGAACCTCCAGTGTTGTGATGCGCTGGTCTGCATCCAAGTCCAGTATCTATTTAATCATGCTGACCAAATTCTGGCCACTTAATGCTGGGTCTTAAGCTTCATTAGTAGTCTGAGGTCATCATTATGCTTAGGTTTTATATATCGAGTTTCCTGGGACTGGAATCCTGTCTCGTCTTAAATATCCAGTGCTATTCGCTGCAGTTGTCTTTTACAAAATAATAAGCAGTGCCCATCCAAGAGTCTATGACATAATCTGTTGGCTGACCCTGAGTGTGTATGATGAATTTCAAAACATCATAATCCATATCGCAAGGGTAGAGTGGCACCCCTGTAGCAAGCTCCACGGCTACCCTCCCCAGTGTCCACATGTCAATTGCTTCATTAACCCTTTAAAGCCGGTCGGAGCGGGCACGCTCTGTTTTGCGTAACTATTTTTAAATCCCGGTAGCACTGCAACCACGTAAGCTAGCGCAATAATTTTTTTTGCATATGAAACCGGAGGAGTTGTACTTACATCTTATGCCATCAGCTTGTGCTAGGTCACGGTTTCCTTCCACATATAGCTTTGCAAAAACTGCATAAAAAGCGCTTGCAGCAACAAATACATAATATTCCAGAAACACGCTTTTCCGATCCGATCAGCTGTTCATAACATTTCCTAGACGTCAGCGCGAACTTTTGCATGTCCGCCATAACCTGCCCGAAACCGGAAGTGACGTCATTTCGCGGAAATGTAGTTTTTTTTACCATCAGGGCCTCATGAGCCTATACTGGTGTTTTTAAAAGTTATCTTTGACTTTATGACTTTCTGTGTCGTTTCTGGGATGCTTAGGACTCCTATTGCACTGCTGGAAATAGTTTATTTTGATGCATATGCTGCTTTTTTGCAAATTTGCACTATAATATGTATTTTCGTTTTTCCTGCAGTATATAAAAATTGGTGTATTTCAAAAATAAAACTATGAAGACACTCAAAATAAATTTCCTGTGGTAGGAAACTATTTTGTGCAACTTTTTTGTATTTACAGTTTTGAGGGATAAGCCTCTTAAATTTCTCTAACTAGAAATATATGTTAAAAAAACAAAAATGATTTTCAATTTTTTTGTAGTTTATGTAATTACTATGCACTTAATGCATACATATTATTAAAATTTGGGCTATAATGGTTGTATTGATGTATAGCAACTTGAAATGCTCCCAAAAATGGCATTGCAGCATGTAAAAATATAATATAAGCTCTGGCGGACTTGGTTCTATGGTAGGTCTTAAAGGGTTAAATGGAATACGAAGCATAATTTCAGGCTCTCTGTACCAAACCGTCTGCTCTCAGGAACCAGGAATCACTTAGATATGGGACGTGCTTGGCCAAAGTCAATAACTTTAACTTTGATGGGATACTGATGGCGTTCCACAACCATTATGTTTCCAGGTTTGAGGTCAGCATGCACTATTCCCAGAGAATGCAGGTGGAACAGAGTATTTGCTAGTTGATGTAAAATTAGCCTTGTTTCTCTTATGAGGACACCCTGGTTATTCCAATCCTCTATGTTGCTCCTCATGTGCATATGTGTGTGTGTGCATGTGTGTGTGAAGGTGGGTGTCTAAGTGCCAAAGACACAGGCAAAGAAACAGAGCATGTTCAAGTGTGTTTTTGTGTAAGGAGGTCACAAAGGAAGACACTGTCCAGACTTTTCAAAAATAACAACATATAGAGTTGCGTTTGGACAATGTGTGTGTCTGTGTTTCTGTGAGTGCATATGTGTGTGTGTGTGTGTGTGCATGTGTGTATTACTGAAAAGAGTATCTGGTTATTATTTAGTCAGGCTTGACTTCTGACCCTCTGCTTTTTGACCTCCCACATCCTGTTCATCTGGGGAAATGGGCATACATTCATACACATGCACCCACTCAATACCCCACCCCCATCACCACCACCAACCTAACAGCGCCACCCCCAGCCCTCCTGGCCACCAACAGACACGGTGGAGTCAGAAAGAGTTCATGTTTATGTGAAATGAAGTGAAATCAAAGGTTTATCGATTTTCTCTCGTGAGTAGTTCAGCATACACGACTTATCCGTGATAGAATGTGCTGGAATAATAAAAAATAAAGGATGGCCTGTAAATGGTAAATGGCCGGTATTTGTATAGCGCTTTACTAGTCCCTAAGGACCTCAAAGCGCTTTACACATCCAGTCATCCACCCATTCACACACTGGTGATGGCAAGCTACATTGTAGCCACAGCCACCCTGGGGCGCACTGACAGAGGCGAGGCTGCCGAGGATGATCAAAGGTGGCTCAGAAATGACGTAAATACACACACTCTGTAAAGGCATACAGCTTTATTAGAGTCTATATCTAAATATTATTTCCTAACATACCTGTCTGCATGTGTTTTCAAATTGGATGTGTTTTGTAACAGGATTTAAAGAGATTTCAATCCGAACAATGAGACTGTGAAAAAAGAATATGCACTCCCTCCTAAAAAAACTAAACAGAAACAAGATGATTAGACAGAGGCTGCTGCCACTGCACTGACAAAAAAAAGGAAAGCATCAGAAGTAGGTCTTAGCTTTGTCCCGCTGGATGCCATTACATTACTCTTCAGTCGTGGTATTTTATCTACTCAGAGCTTCATTATGCTCGATGCTTGTCTAGTCATTGGATGGTTTTTGTGAGCCATTGTGTAAACAACACTTGCATTCATATATGGCATGCACAATTTGTAAATTTATGTTTGCATATGCTGTGCCGGTCAAATATTGCATCTGTAAGCAGAAAAGGGGAGAGAGACTCGTCAGTGCCTTTTATAGCATACTCACCTTCTTATCTCCTTTTTACATTCCAAAGACCATAACCCTCGTCTGTGCAGCTATAGCTGAAGCGATAAACTGCTGTGGTACACTGGATGGCACTTCACCATTTTTGCATATGGTGTTTAACAGCACTATTATGTGTACTTGCAGCGGAATACATTCATTGCCGTAATCATCGCTGCAAATATCCAGAAATGTGATAGCAATAAAGCATAACCACACAATGTCTTGAAATATAAGACAAAAAAAGAATGTATTGGCACACGGCGTAATTTTTTTTTCACCAAGTCTTCCCAAGTTGTCAAACGTCAAAACAGAATGCAGCAGTATAGAAAACAAAATAAAAACAATAAAAATACAGCAGTGAAGTGGAATTCAATAAAATGAGTTGAAAGCGCAGGCTCGGTTATGGTCAGGCTTCAGTTTAGCCGGAGGGCAAAACTTTGCTTTTAACTGCTGGGACTAGGTGAATAGGTTGACTTAGTGCTTGTGTGAAATATTTGTTTTGGCAGTGTTAGAGTGAGTGTGTTAGTGTGAGGGAACTGCTGTGTTGGTGTGTGGATGTTAACAGATGTCTCTGTGTATGTAAGCTAAACATGCCCTGTTCTTAATTCCAGGGTGAACCTGAACTTCCTCCCCTTTCAAGTCTTTTTTTTTTCTTCCTTTCTCCAACACAGACTGACACAAGACGAATGAGTCATCTTTCGGACAGTTTTTTCTCATTCTTCTTTGTACAGATGTTTATTGTTTTAACAACATGCCTCCATAGGGGCAGGGAATGTGACATGAAGCTGTCCGCACAATGATTACCACTTAATAAACTAAAAAAGGGGTTTATTAAGATTGAAGTTAACATAAAACAACAAACTAAAGGTATCTGGAAGACAGAGACAGAGAGAGTACTTTATTTACTTTCATGCTAATACGAGGGTTGTGGTGTGCATTGCTTTGTATGACAGTGAGCCTTAAATGCCACAATTACTAATGTGATTTTCTTAAAATAATATAAGTCATTTACTCATTTTTTATTAGCTTTTACCTTTTCTTGCCCTTTTCTTATTACACTGAAGTTGCTGTCCATTTTGGATGTTTCCCGAGTCCTCAGAGGTGTCAGTGCTACAGCTTTGTGCTTGTTCACTGTCACCTCACACCAAACCTGACCTGATCTCTGCCCACCTTTGAAAGAGTGAACTTTGACCAGAAAAACCCCTGCCAGGTCCTAATGATGTAGAGAGGATTGCAGGTGACAGGAGACGAATGGCAAGTAACCTTCATGCGAAGACAGACACACGTGGGCTGGTGCACAGACTTTGAGACACAATAATAGAGTGAAAAGGGCTTTTCTGCAGACCCGAGTGACGAGAGAACACGCACACACACAGAGCACAGCTTACAGCTTACACAGGAAACTGCTGAGACGTGCGGGTCATGTCCGCTTCCATGTTTATAGTCTTTACAGACATATTAAAGCAGACACGTGCACACCCACACACGCACACCTGGCGTAATCAGTTATCTTTGTTTTTGCATATTGTCTTTTTGACAAAGTAGTATGTGCTTTAGTTTAGCCTGAGCCACGGGGTCAATTTGACATTGTTTTATTATTGCTCTTTGAGAACATATAAGCAATTCTTCAAAAAGTCCTGAAGAACATGCATGCAATCGCCTTACCTCCTGTAATTGACTCTTCTGAAGGTTAAACTGGACACAAACTAATTTGCTTTGGCCTCCGAGGGCTTCCTTCACCTAAAATAACGAGCCACGCAGTTTACCCTTTACTAAACCTCCCCAGTAGACCACAGATGGCCTTTCAATTACCGAGCTAAAACATGCAGAATGGCAATGCATAGCATTATTAATGAAGTGTAAGAGGGGCTGTATTCATATCTCATCACGATAAAGCAAGCAAAACCACACATACGCAAAAACACGGAGACACACACACACACACACACACACACACACACACACACACACAAATTTGCAGACATGCTCATGCACACGTGAACAGACAGATATACAAGCATGTGGCATGTGTAGTCACATATATGGCCATGCACATATACACACACACAAACCAAGATTACCTTTCTTATTTGCTTAGCATGCAATCTTTCTTAGGGTCACTACTCCATTCATCTACATTGCACCAATCTATAAATCCAACCCTCTGATGCCAAGGCAAGCCAGTGCATATGCAGAGCGATCTGGAGCTAGTTACTGTGTTTCTGCTGACTCATTTGCATATCACATTGAGCTTTTACATTTATTATAAATGGAGTAGGCAGCAAGAAACACTGAGGGTCAGGTTTTTTTAATTCTGAAGTTATCAAGCCATTTATTTGAGGGTGTACTTTTTTTTTTATTTCTCTCTCTCTAGTTTGCCATGATAATTCTTCTGTTAGAGTCCACAAGTATAATAGCCTATTTAAATTAAGGAAACTTGCATTAAATAAAATTAAAATGTGAACAAGGAGGGTGAAAATTGAGAATAGAAGGACCATAATTATTCTTTTCTAACTGTAAAACCACACTGGCCACAGGGAGCAGGGTATTAAATCACCAAACCAGCAATTAGCAGCTGACCCACACTACCTCCTGAGCCACAACCACCCACATATACAACTGAAATACAGTTAGTGATTTGAAGTTTGCTAAATCAGTACTCTTTAATATTTATATTTTACTTATCTAATAAAAGTTTTATGCAAGCAGTCTTGTACAATTTACCTTTTTATAATCTAAATGTTTTGAGTGAATAACCAATATTTAATATTGCTGATTAAACTGGGACTGTTTTGCACTTAAGTGTTTGTATTTTCTATGCAGTGTATATATATTACATGCTGTAGTGCTGGCACAGAGCATTGACCAGCCTGCTAAAGTCATGTGGTCTGGTGGATTTCATTTACCCAAGCCCAGCATCACATGGCCAAAGATAAACAAGGTTTAAGATTCCAGACTTTGCCACACACTTTAAAAAAACAAAACAAAAACGTATTATAATTCAGAAAATAACATGTCTGAATTTGCTTATGCAATATTTATGGTGACAGAGGGAGAAGGAAATCATGACAGAAAACCTCTGTAGCCTTTACATCAGTGTGACGGCTAAATGTTACTTTCGAGTGTGTTTTGTGTGGAATGTTTGCACACACATTAAAAAAACAAAACAAAGAAAAATCCGACTCACACTGTGACATTATGAGATGAGAAAGTTGTGAAAAACTGTATGTACGTAAGTCCCACTGTTTAGGAATATATAATTCTCTATTGATATGCTAAAAAGACATTTGGGATTGGAGTTTTAAAGGCAGATATCCACCAGGGAGTTGTGGGCTAGCAGAGGGTAGCTGCATAATCAGCTCTACCATCAGCCAACTGATATTCTGCATAATAGAGAGGGGATTTCTGGGTCAGTGTGTGTCTGTGTGTGTTGTGTATGTGTGTGGCTGTAGCAATGTTGGTGGGGGTCTATCCTTTTATCCACATGGATGTGTACGTGTCTGCATGTGTCCTATCTGCATGTGTATGTATGTGTTCCCTCCACGGCTTGGTGTTTACGTGTGCACGTGTGTATCTGGGGCTCTGACCCTTTACCCCACAGGGAACAGATTTCATTAGGGAACAGAGAGTGAGGTACACGCAGACAGACAGACAGAGCCAGAGAAATAGGAAGAAAAAAATCAGGGGACCAAATGAATGAAAGATGGGCAGGAGGCAAGTAAGGGTAGCTTTAGAATGTATTAATAGGTCAAAGGTCACTTCATTTTCACAACAAGGAAAAAGAGCCAATGCAAAAGAAACCATGACCTTTTGTAATTCATACACACATATGCACGTTTGTATGAAGCTTTTTCCAATTAGACACTTGACCCAGACCCTAGCACCCAATGCTAGGTTTAGCCTAGCGTTAAAAATATCTGCCCATCTGTCCCCCACACGAAAGAGAAGACCCCACAATGTGTCTGTGTAAACAGTTTTATGGCCCCACGACATGATTAATACCTGGTCCACTTTTTCTCAAACAACCCAGCTGAACAATCTAGACTTAAGTGTGGTTTAATTAAGTTGCCGTGCGAGTGTTTGAGGTGTAAGAAATGGGTGAACAAGGCATGCAGGGTCGCTTGATAGAAGGTTAGAAGATTGCGTGTGTATAGCAGAAAATGAGACTGTCAGGTTCCATGTGTGTACAAATGCACCCGTGGTGCTCTGTCTGTATTTGTGTGCTTCAGTGCTTCTGTGTGGAAGGTGTGGGTGTATACACATAGGTTTACTGAAAAATCAGTCTTGAGCCGACCAGTGTTGCAAAAGGCAGGTTAAAACTTTTTAAGTTTAAAAAAAGAAAAAATAAAGATGAGGAGAAGAGGAAGAAAGGAAGAAAAAAAGTTGTGTAGCAATAAGCATTAGAAAAACTAAAGGAACAAATGTAATTATTGCTCATATTCAGTTATAAGTTATTAAAGGAAAATTAAGTCATATTCAAAGAAAGCAGGGTGAAAGAGAGAAGAAGTTGATTTATGAAAAATGCCAGGATAATCTTAGAGGAAAAAAATGGCATCGAGGTACAAAGCAACCACAACAGAAGCCCAAAACCTTAACAAAGCCCACCACCGTATGATCACACCACACCACACCACCGTATGAGTGTTGTGGTTTATCTGACAGGACGTTCCCATATTTATTACAGTCATAAACTAAACTGCCCGTGTGGTCAAATTACAGTATCTTGGCTCACACATGTGTAAAAGATCAGGTTCTTTAGTCATTTGTAGGACAGGTTTTACTGATGCTTTTTGTAAAAAGTTTGCTTTTTTACTGCCCAAGTTCTTGTCATGTTCTTTTTTCCACGACTGAATTTCGATTGCTGGCTCTTGAGTCGCGCCTTCCTATTTGATTTGTTACATGCAGGACTCATGATGTTAGATAACTTCAAATGTTATTCATGGATGTGTATTGCCTTGAAGAAAGTGAAGGATGAATGGTTTAAGGATGAGAGAAAGATCGATGGATATAGAGAGAAGAAAATCCGGAGAAACAGCCAAAGGGAAGCAGAGCGTTGAGAAACAGACTGAGAAACAGACAGACAGCTAGGACAGAGATTGAGTGAGAGTCAGAGACAGAAAAAAAAGACAGGGAGAGAATTAAAGGAACCACAACAGAAGCCAAAAGCCCACTAAGTCTCCTACTCCTTATGGTGGCGGGGTGTGGTGTTGGGGATCTGGCACAACTTCCTACAGTACAGCCCCTTTCTAAACATCTCATATATACACCCAGTCAGACACAAAGTCACGGCTAACCACATCACAATTTGGTGCATATGTGTGTGTGTGTGTGTTTGTGCATGTGGGAGTGTGTGCAACCACTCAGCTCAGCTGCTCCCAGGCTCACAGAAAGCATTGGCTGCTTGAGCGTGTCAGAACGGTCTCTTGATCTCATCTGTCTTTTTATTGCCTAATCCCTATCTGTATTTTCTTCCATTCTCCCCTCTTATATACCCCTCTTATTGCCCTTCATCTTCTCCCTTCTACCCAACAATCCCTATCAATACAACTTTAGTTTCTCTGGAAGCATTTTTCAGTTCATGCCAGTAAAAGTGTTTCTTAAGTAGTGTACCGGTAATTCAGTAAGTTTGACATCTGTCTAACACACTGAGCCTTTCTAAGCATTCCTGTTTTTTATGGATGAGACTCAGATAGTAGCCAGCCCTCCATATGCGTCTTTCACGCACAATCTCAATGGGTCGATAGTCCGATGAGGTTTTTGGCTATGAATGTTTCATCCTGGTTTACATAACAGTAGCTGAGCTCTTTGGTAGCACAGTGTGAATGTGTGATTACAAAGTGCTGTTTGTTCTACTCAACCTCTTCTTACTCTCTGTCTGACTGCTCTTTAAATTTCCCTCTTCTTTGTTTCTTATTTCAGATAAATACTTTTCATTTGCAACTTACCTCATTACATAACATTCAGTTTGTGTTGCTAAATTTTGCAGACAGGAGCACATAAAGAAAAACAACAGTGTAACTATAACTAAAGGTCCTCGTTTGTACAGTTTTGTTACTTTGGGATACCTTTAATTTTTAAATATTTTTTTTTATATGTAGCTGCTTTATCATTGATGGAATGTAGAAATAATTTTGAATAAATTATGATTTTAAACTAGAAATGATGCTTGAAATGAACAAAGCAAAGGGAAACAATGTAAAGAAAATCTATGGTCATGTTTGTATGTCTATGAGACTATACATCATCACAGACGTTCTAAATGCTAGCACTTTAACAACAATTGGATAGTGAAAAAATCCCTAATTTTATGTGCCAGTTTAAAAGAAATCAATAAAAATCTGTTCAAATCCTGATGGGGACATGACATTTGTGTACCAAACTACATGGCAGTCCATCCAATATATGTCAGGACATTTCTCTTATCAACCTCAGCAATCCCGTTGAAGCACTCCAGACTGGGCATGTTGTCGTGCACTAGCTAAAATGTGTTATTAACTGTTCCTTGATTAATGCACTTATATGTGGAAATAAATCTGTCTGGAGACCATCTTTGAAAGGCAGAGTACAAAAGTAAAACCTTTCCCCACAAGGCAATTTCCTTAGCAGACAGTAGACCAACACAACACAATACATAATTATAGTGCATTATACAAAACACAATACAAGGTCCAAATATCCTACACTGTTACAAAAACAAACAAAAAGAAGAACAGATGGAACAAAGGACAACCTGTATCTATTTGTATTACCTTCGTACAACTTAAACTTTAGCCCTAATAGAAGCATCTGGAACTCGATGTAAAGGATGCTGACAATCCCAAATAGTGGTTGTAGCTTGAAGAAAGATAGCTGTAAGTCAGCTGTCAGTGGAAACTAAAACTTATCTCTACAAAGATTATAAGAGTCTAAAAAAACAAATTTTATTGTTGTTACTCTAGAAATGTGGATAGAAAATTTGTAATATTGTGGCACAAGCAGAACTTTCAGGCTGCGCCTCATTCTTTTTGCTTCAGAAGGTCAGTATAAGTGTCAGCAGATGAGTGTCTGTGCTTTTGATTATTAAAGTAGGAATTAATGTCATCGCCCTTGCAGACAGACAAAAAGCTGTCTTGTGTAAGTTTTTCCAATATTTGCACATTTAATCAGCATCAGCATCTTGATCATCTTACTAATGTGCAAACTTTCAGATGCATTGCCTCAAACAGATCGTGCTATTATTGAAATAAACGACACCAGAATCTTTTGATTCTACGAGCTCAATTTATGTACATGAAAACACAGCCTGCATTTCATTCAGTTGTCGCATGCAGTGCGCCTATAATTAGAGTGATTTACTGAGGCAACAGATAATTATATAATCATAGGCTGTGAATGTGTTGTATACTCATTTAGGGAGTGAAGCTGGAATCGATATTTCTACACATAACCGAGGTTGCTTTAGTTCAAGAGGAAGCAGTATAATAAAATACTGCCTAAAGCCTGAAAAGTTGATACTTGTTTAGTAACATCCAATAACTTCTGTGTCTCAATTAGATTCCTATCAGTTATCCTAATATGGTCTTTACTGAGTGATGGAAACGTAATTAGAATCTTTCATTTGTTGCATAAACATCACAGATAAGGCAGTGTGTCTGCTTCAATTGGAAATACAGTATATTACAATCCAATGAGTACGCCATTAGCTGTGGTCCAACATCAGCTCCAAAAGCTGCTATAGCTATAAATTTTAAACTTTGGAGCTAAAAGGAAGTATAGACGCCACCATGTATGAGTCAGGTCCTCTAACCACCCATAAATGTGAAAATAGTTAATGTGTTTCCATGCTGGTTCAAATGTCTATTTCTGCATCATTTGTGGTCCCAACCTCAGTTCCTTCTTCTCTAAACCAATAAGATGTATGAGTCAGGTTCCTTTAGCCATTTATAAGCATGGCATTGAGCAGACAGCAACCCATAAATGTCTTTGCCTGTGTCTCCAGCTATTGCCAAAAGTCTTATTGCAGGGACTCTAAATGTCTTCTTAACCTGTTGATGAATATGTTTTTTCAGTATTCAAGATTTCAGGATGTGTTTCATAGAAATAATATATGTCTGTTTTTTGCAGGCAACTCTTCTTTCCTCTCTCCTTCATAAAAGTCGACATTTTACTCTATCTCCTTATTTTTCATTCTGTCAGTGTTTCTGACTTAATCTCTTTCTTAGTGTTTGATGACTGTGTATGAATCAGGCCTTCTGGTGCATTTAGTTACATTTTCCTCCTTTTTTCTCTTGCTCACTGTCATTCTTTGTCAGGTCCTCTTGGCCATAGACTGAAATGCTGACAGACGATGCCCATGAATGATGAATGATGACTGGAGGTCTGTCTGGTGCCAGCAGAATGCATAATACAGCATCGATACAGCAATCGCAGTCCTCCTCAGCAGAAACATGGTGCGGCTTCTGTATCACATTATTGGAAGATTTGCCCCAAGCAGGACAGCAGGACCACTCAAAGTGGAAATCAACCGCAATGTTGAATGTTGTTTCGGTTGGAGTCCTAAATGAAGCAGCATTACAAAGAGTTTTCTGGTGAGTGCTGAAATGATCACGTCAGGATAAAAACAATAACCCGAATAGAATTTTTGTTAATCTTGTTATACACATATATCTTTGTTCTTATCTCTGTATAGGATAAACCATATTTAATCTTAATCTACTCTAATGTGCTGTAATGTGACCAGATATTATAGCTACAGCCTTTCAGTGTGTATATATGTGATTTACATTTTATACTTTATAGGTCTTTGTTTGGATATGTTTCAAACTTTTAATGTGGATGTGAGTTCATATCTTTTTTGCATACAGTCAGTGTGTATGTGTGTGTGTTTGCAGTGGGTGAATGGAAGCACATTGACTTGAGGCATGTTTACACTTCTGCATTTATGTGCTACTGATTAGGTGTGAAGAGTGGCACCCAGAGTGTATGGGGAGTGAACTATATGTGTCTGCATGCAGATCCCTATAGTCTAGGGATGTATGGCAGTGTTGAAGCATGTTGTGGATATATTACTGTGTGTGTGTGTGTGTGTATGTGTATTCCTAGTATGTAGGTCATCGGTGTATTCCTGATGAAATGTAGTCCTCTGGAGAACTCTCCAGATATGAGGGCCTAAATTAGACACTATTATCTGTGTGTGTGTGTGTGTGTGTGTATGTGTGTGTGTGTATGAGAGAGAGAGAGCTATACACATTTGCCGGACCAGAGCCTCACAGACATGTGTTTTCAATTTTGTGCATGCTTTTACATGTAAGAGCAGCATCATGAGTGTGTGTTTGTCCATCTGTGTGCGTAGGTGTTAAATTGCATGCAATTTCAAACATTATGTATTTATGTATGTGAATGAAAATGACACAGTGGTATCATCTGACAGACTCGTTGCCTATTATCACTGACCTGGGACTGTAAACCTCGGCCCTTGATTTTAACGACTGTTGGCACAGAAAGCCTGTCCATATTGTCACATTACCAAGCCAAACTGCTAATAAGCCTCAAGCACCACTCCAAGAAGAGTATGTAACCAAATGTAGGAAACACACACTCTGCTGCATAACATACACAAGAGGTGCATTTGCAGGAGTGATGAAGTTAGTTTTAAGGGTGACTGACTTTTATAACATGTAAAAAAAGTATTTGATGTCTTTTTGTATGTCTTTAACACTGAAATTTCAGTTTTGGAAATCCATTCAAAGCTATTACTCTTACATCTTGGTGTTTTGTATAGCTGCTGTTGGAGAAACAGGGCAATGATGATTAGGTTTCTTTAAAGTATACAGGACATACATATTTTGTGTCACTTTCTAGATACAAAATGTGTCTTTCTGAATACCCTGTGATCTTAGTGCTGTTGAAACATTACATATAATCCCCTTTCATTTCGAGATGTCTACATTTCCAGGCAGCCGACTGTCAGTAAGTCACAGGGACAATATGCAGTCAATCTGTCAAACCAATTCAGAATTTTGCCAGAGCTCAGCCCAAAAGTTATATTCAACCTGAGAGAGATGAATGGGAGTGAGAATGTCTACCTTTGAAAAGCTTCATGCTTTGACCAAATCATATGCTGTCACTCCTAAGCTTTAGAAGGCCTGCACTTTTCATCAAAGCCGTTGATGGCTACCTTTCACAGTACTGTCGAATACACCCTCAAAAGCTTCCCTCCCTCCTTTCCTTCCATCCCCTCCCAAATCTCTTTCTTCTTCCCTCCGATGTCTACTACCCCCCTGCCCCTCCACCCAATCCTTCCATTCCCCTTGTCCTTAATCCCTCCCCTCCCTCCTCTCCTCAATCAAACCCTCAAATCCCTCCAGGTTTTTTTCCCCCTGTGTGTATGTGTGACTTCAGTACTGTCAAGGTAGATGAAACAAGAAAAATTCAGATTCATCACAGTCATAACCTGCCATGATAATAATCCACTGCTATTCTTCCCTTGTGGCATTAGGCCGATGTTACTGGCCTTTTTGGGGTTTATTTGCATATTTGTTTCCCCTTTGTTTCTTTTGATGAATTATTTACTGTGGAGTAAAAATGACAGCAGAGATCAGTGATGATTGCTGTCACGGGCGGATGTGAGTTCTTTTCTCCTCTTTGTAATTGTTCTCTTCTTTGCTGATTTTCAATCAAGCTTTTTTTCTTTACTCATATTTCCTGGTGACAACAGACAATAAAGTGGGGGGGAAAACACACAGATATTTTAGCATTGCCAGTGAAACCTTTCCACTGTCTAGCGGGAACGAAGCTTCCTTTGTTGTCGTAGTGATTATAGGGTAGGGAAAAGCTGCAAAAAGAGGAGAAAAGGGAGAGAGAAGGGATCAAATGGAAAAATACTGTGAACACAAATGTGCTAGGAGGACCACCTCACACACCTCACACACCTCCCACAGACACATAGACACACACACACACACACACACACACACACACACACACACACACACACACACACACACACACACACACACACACACAGGGCAATTGAGTGAAAACACACACATCCTGCCCTTCATCATCCAACCATAAAAGAGACTTGATTAGAATAAGATAAACGACTAATAATAGTCGAGCAGTGCAGTTTGCGATCCTTTCAACTTTCTAACTGGAAACAGAAACGTCTTGCTGAGTTTCCAGGAGCTTAAGGTTTAGGCAGCATGTGTATTTGCAAACAAAACAATGTCTTTCGAGTTGTAATCACAGTGAGCTGTGTCCACATGCCTTGATTGTAAAGCCTCAGAAACATTGTCTTCGCAGTGTGTATCAGGATCTACCCCCATGTACACACACTTCCACGCGCGCACACACAACACACACTGCCACCTTGTCCCTGTGTTGGCCTATCCAAGAATAACAATGCATAATTCATGTTCCAAAGTCTCGTCTGCAGACAAAAGTCAGCGCTTGCATTTATTATTTATTGAAAACAGCTCACATGATGAATCCTTTAACAAACAGACTAAGCACTGTACCTATTTCTTTTTCTCATGCTGTTTGTGTTTTGGCATAGATTTAAGTAGGCTCATTAGCAGAGATGAGGATGCGAGGAGAGGAGAAGAATGGCAGGGAAGAGAGAGGTGAAGTGAGCCTGTGTGTGTGAGAGAGAGAGAGAGAGAGAAAAAGAGGAAATGAGGCGAAGGGATAAAGGGATAATTTTTTGAAAAGGTGTGAATTAATGAGTCTTGGGCATCGCAGACTAATTAATACAAAAATGAAATGCTTTGAGCGCTAAGTTTAAGGCCTTCATTACATTTAAACAGTGAAAGTTTACCCCGCTAACCGCTGGGTGTTTGACCTTACTTAACTACACTGAAAAACCTGGATGTAACAGATTTGTGTTGCTACATAATAACCAAATCTTTTTTTCATGGCTGTTGCAGTGCTGCAGCAGTGCTACACTCCAGCAGAATCAGTCCAAGCAAACACCCGTGCACACCCGCTTTCCAATGTCATGGCTGCACTTGTTGTGTGGGCAGTTTGCCTTGAAGACGGGGAGCAATTTATTGTAGAGTGAAGGGACCCTGTGCTATCCTATGCTAATGCAGTCATCATTTATTCCAGAGTACTTGTATTTTTTCTCTCTCTCTCTTTCTCCTTCTACTCCACCCCCTTCACCATCCATCACTCTTTCAAGCCATGAGGTATTATCTTTGCGGAACGTTTTATATTCAGTCTTCCTTTCGATGGGTGGAGGCGCGCGCACACACAGTCATTTTTGTTAAATAAAAACGCAATCAAATCTGGTCTCGCAAAGGTTGAATAATTGATGCGTTATGTTAAAAAAGGAATGAAATAATCATAGCCTGTTGGATGTTGGAAGAATATCAAACCCAGCATTGGTGCTTGGCAGACTGGGCTGAGCAGGGTAGGGGCCTTATGTATTTGGGACGGCTGCCCTGTAAAATAATAATGAACAGCAAAGAGTAAGGAGATTAGGAGATTTTTGTTCTGCACTGTACCTGACACTTTGTAAATGCCCACCCATGCTTTTGTTATACAGCGTGACCAGGATCCATGTATCCTGCACTGACAAATCAAAATTTTCTGTAAATGATTCATTTGGTGTGCCATTCCAGCAGCTCTGCAAAAATGGGTGCAGTAGTAGGTACACACGAAGTTGCTGTTGTTGTTGCCGCTATGGAAACAATACATCTTAGGCATATTATTTTTTTATTTAACCATTTGCCAAAGTGTCAAATAGCAATAATGTTGTCATTTATATTAGATTTTAACAAAGTCACAATACCAGACCAGACTAAATAATAAATCTGAATAGCATTCTAATAAACATACTTGATGTTGCAGTGATTCATGGTCAGCTCATCAGCATTCAGCTTTACTGGTCTACAGTATAAGCTCTTAGGGGTGATGAATGAAATAATATCTGCTTATTTGCCACTGTAGACTAGTGGGACCTGTTTTCACAGCCATAAAAGTCAGCTATGAATATATACATAGTGTACATCTCTTTATGGATCATGCGTACACATCCACAAACACAGACTCCAAATAATATCATTGTTTCAAATGAAGATGAACTGTTTTTATAGTAAGGAACACCTTTAAGATTGTGCCCATTCGGTATGTAGCAACCGTGCAAAATGAGCATATTCATTCACAGCTCGACTGAGGCGTGTGCAGCCGAGCATTGCTCACCGATAGCGTTTTTATTAATGTTTCAGATTTCCATTAACCAGATGTGTCTGGGTCAAGAGGTGCATTTGTCCTCTCTTTTAATGTGGTGATTACAGCTAGGGTTTTATTGATACTTAAAGATGCTGTACAGGATGCTGTGTGAGCAGCATGATAAGCTGCTTGATTGTAAGTAAGAAGGGCAGGCAAAAAAATATGTGTGTGTGTGTCTTGTTCGGGGATCACTGAGACAAAAACTTGTCATTTACTTATATATTTATTTCCTTCTTGATTCACCAAAGGATAATATGAAATATACTCAGCATGCATTAGGCCTTTAGATATTCAGCGCACCACTGCAAACATATAGATAGCCACAAAACATGTCCAAACAGTGCCATTTTATCTGTGCTTCTCGGTTTTTCTTTATTCTGCCAAACCCTTCGCTCCATCCCTTTTCTGTGCCCTCTGACTAGTCAAACAGTGTTCTACTCAGGGGGCTTATTTTATTAATTCACCATTTCCTCTGTTACAGGCCGCTTTCATTGTAGTCCACATAGCAAGAAGACCACCTCATAGGGATTTTCCTCTTCACCAGTTAACCACAAAGGGTAAAAGAAGCACATTATCCACATGTACAACACCCTACCCCTCCCACACACGCAAGCTTTTTGTGCTATATTGTGCTGACCACCGTCGCAGCAGGAAAAACACAAGCGCGCACACACATAGCATATTATCTTTATGAGGTGTTATACACCAGTGACCACCAACACAGGGTCTCAGTGTTCTCTAATCCACACTCAGACTGAAAAGACTGTTCCATGCAGTAGAGGGATTACACTGTCGGATTAATGTGAGTTTTAATTTGAGTCATTTTGAGAGCCCGTGATAATAGGAATAGGTGCAGGGAATAATACCACTGCTCCGATATGAACTGAAATGTGGTACAACTTTATATTATTTTATTACAGCTGAGTCGGCTTCGGTGAAACACACATTGTTTGCGTGCGTGTTTGTCCTTGTTTGTCTCACTGGAGATGAGCACGCAGAAGCTTTATAAGTCTGTGAAACCTGCTATTATCACTATGGCTAGCACAGATATTGGAGTGGCTCAAGGAAAAAGTTTTCATTTAGAGTCACTGATTAGCTGCTTATTGTGCCCAAAACAATTTTGAAGTTATTATGAAAAGAAGGCAAAATGTTATTTATTTTATAGATTTTCCACTTTTAGAGATTTCAGACCTGCAGTGAACAAACATTAGTGAACAAACATTACTCTGCTTTTTTCCCCCTCAGTCCTCATCAGTTTGTATCAGCATGTTACTGCTTTTCAGCCTGTTCTGACTCTAAAGGATCAAATGCTGCTGTTGTGTTATCCAACAGTGGTTGGAGAAGGCAGCATTACCAAAATTATTTTGACTTTGTGCAATGAATTTGTTATATCATTGTCTTTGAAATGGTTGTTCTAAAGATGGGGTCCACTTGTAGTCAGTTGTTGTCTTCAAAGCAACTTCAGTGCATCAAGATGGTTATAAAAAGGGCAATAAGACTAAGGTAGTTCGCTGCTATCAGTCTGCTATCAGTGAATGGAGTTAAGTTGCCATTTTCTTGCAATCTGTTTGTGAATTTGGTGAAAATAGCAAATCTGTTTCTGTCTGCATACAAAAGAAATTCACATTAAACAGAAATTTAAGTCCAGTAAGAACCTTATAGATCTGAAAGAGAAATTCAGAAACGGCTCCACAAATAGTGACATAGTTGCTCTAGGAGGGCAAAATGACAGGCGCTTGACAACCTATCTTTTCTAAAGGATTGATTCTGAATTTGGCTTCCAGCTCCCTATTGCAAAGAGATGCATCACAGATGAGAAATACTCATTTATGCAGACAGACTCTGATTGCAACATGGTGGGATTGAGTCTACATAGTTTAGGTACCTAAATCTAAACTAAAGGCAATAGGTGAACCCACTGCTACCCTCGCTGACGGCTGCAACTTCTGACAGAAGAGTACTATTTGACACCCAGGGATGAAAACACTGTCTGTTTTCTTTATATTTTATTATTCTTTGTGCATTACCAGTATGAAACAGTTCTTGTGTATAGAACCCAGTGCTTGCAGTCCTCCATTCTAGGCAAAATAAACAACAGCTGCTATCAAATATGGTAGATTAACTCCAAAACAGAGAGAGCCCAGAAACATGATATGATGTTCATTCCAAAGTCATATTCTTATTATACTATTGATACAACTCTGGCAATTGTTATAATCCTAACAATATAATCCTAGAAGTAAGCAATTTTAGTAAAATGTGTAAGTGGTGTTTATAGATCATTCATTTTTTTCTACATGAATAGAGGCAGAAAAAAGCTTTTTCTGTAGAGTGAAGATACTTTCTCTACGAGCAACAACAAAATCATGGTTTTCAGTTCAGTGGATGCGATGTTATATATTGTTGGGTTTTTATTTTCTACTTCTAGAAGTATAAAATTATTTAAGTGTTTTAATACATACAAGGAGAGCTGTTTGGAGTTGGGGTTAAAAAAAGAAGAAGAAGAAGAAGACAGGTTGTATTTTAGTTAATTCAGATTCAGGTTGGATTAATTAGATTTTGCACAGTATCTGTGTAGTGCAATATGGCTTCATCTCCCCTGTAGGAGATTACAACAATCAAATCCCAAATTCTCTGTGGTTGTTGATCCATATTGCTTTTGAAAAACTCACTGCTGAACTGCTCTCTGAAATTGCTTGCTGGAATTTTCATCAGTCTGTTGACTTAAAATCAAAAATAAAAAGTCAATAGATTTGTTAAACAACAGAAATGACTCTTACACAAAGACTGGGAAAGAAATGAATTCCATCACTGCGTAGACCACATCATCTCCTTTGGCTCTGCACCACCGTCCTCTCTCGCTGTGATCAGAGAGTCAGTGGTGATTTAATTTGAAATAAAGTAGAGGACACTACAATTGAAGTGCCATATCTCAACTTTGACTTGAAGTTTATGTTAAGTTTATGAAACTTAGAAACGAAAAGGTTTAAAAGTAATTGGATATGTGACACTTTGTGGGCAGCTCTTGTCTTTCTAAGTTATTTAAAGGTTTTCATACAAAATATGCTGTAATTACGTGCCATCTGCAAGTACCGACAAGAAAAGCAAATGAAGTTAGCATAATAGAAACACTCAAAAAGCACATCTGATAAAATCAAGGCCAATTGCTTTGCCGAAATCAAACATTCTAAAAACAACGGTGTTCACAGAAGAAATGACAGGGAACATTATATTAACAACATTGTACGCCATGTTGGTAATGTATTTTGCGTTTTAAAGAACCCCCCCAAAGAAGCGCTTTGAGAACTTTTCTTGAAGGCTACTCAAAGAAATTATTGGGACACTTGCCTAAAAGTTCTAAGGTGGTTATAACAAACATTGACTTTCGAGCACATTAGAAATGCACAAATTGTGCTTGCACGTTTAGATAAATCACTCAACCTATATCCCGTTTTCCAACCAAAATATGAAGAAATGAGGGGTCACTCAAGACTTTTGCATAGTACTGTATATAGGATCATAGCACTCAGAACTCATTAGAGAATGATTAACCTGGACAGCATCTCATAATTTAACAGGATAATGATACTAAGAATATACAGCCAAAGACATTTTTCAGTGTACAGAGGTGGAACATTGTTAGTTTGGCAAGCATTTAAGGTCCTCAATCTTGAGAGTCCATCAAAATCCATCCATGCAGGCTTCAAGCCATGTTCTTGTAGCCAGACCACAGCAGGTTTGGATCTGTCAGTGTCCCATGAGAAATTACTGGCTAATAAGGTTGCTGCTACAGCATGTTTTAGCTATAACAAGGTAACAATAACAAAGGTTTATGCAGTTTTAGACCAAGTATGTTTTTGAAGTGACTTTCTGGGAATCACAATTTTTTCTTAATAAGATGGTAAGAAACTTTAATTTATATATTTTATCTTATTCTTTCCCAGTTAAATTTACCCTTCATTCTAATTTGTTGTTGTACAGTTATTTCATTTTTAACTTTAATTTTTATATTTTATTTTATTCCTTCCTAGTTAAATTGACCCTTTTTAATTTTCATATTTATTTCCTATCTTATTCATAGCCTTTTTTTTGTTTCTTTAGGTCACGAGCAGTTGTGTAAGCATTTCACTGCATATCATACTGTGTATGACTGTGTATGTGACAAATAAAATTTGAATTTAAATTTGAAATATCTAATCATGTACAAACTACATAACAATCTGCACTCAGTGCATGCTAGCTTTCTGAACTGTGCAGTCTGTGCCTTTTTCCAGCTTCTGTGCTATATCCCATGATTCATCTGACTTTTTTTACGTTTTACGAAAGCCTTTTTTTCAAACAGTTTCCAACTTTGATTTCCCAGGTTCAGTGTATTAAACACTCCAACATGATACATTTTAAATTTTATATACACAGCCTGTTGTCATAACTCCTCAGGAAGCAAAATAAATTTGAAGTTTAATTTCAGTTTTCAGTCAATACGTCAGTTGGTTTGCAGCTGTCAAACATTCATCTACTAAGAAGAATTTGAAAACATTCGGATCCATTACAGAGGCGTTGTTACAAGGTATCAAAATGTCTAAAAAAAAAAACACTACCCAAGACAAAGAGATCACCCCAGCACTCCTCAGTGCGATGATTTTTTGAAACCCTCAGAAGAGCATTTGAGCTTTGTATAAAGGAAAAACAACACAGGAGAAGCACCGGGACATACAGTGCAAACTCCAAAGCACAATACACAAAGAGATGCAGTGCAAGCTTCAAGAAGAAGACCAAGAGATGCAGTGCAAGCTCCAGCAATTCGAGAAGAAAAATGAAGGGCTTCAAGTGATGTTTAATGAAGCATTCAAAAGAAATACACAACTGCAACAAGAGAAAGAAGATCAAGAACCTTCAGTGTAAGCTTCAAGAAAAAGACCAGGAGATGCAATGCAAGCTCCAGTGCATGGAGAAGAATATGAAGTGCTTCAAGTGATGTTTAAACAAGCACTCAAAAGAAATGCACAACTACTGAAGGACAAAGAACAACTGGAAGAGATGCAAAAAGAAATGCAACATGATCTCCAAGAGTTTGAGAAGAAAAGTACAGTTAAGAGTATTATACAACAAAGCAAATGATAGAAACATTGAAATTGAGGACGAGAAACAAGAACTGGAAAAAATATGCACAGAAAGAAGAGTAAAATCTAAGCAATGGTGAGCAAAAATACCCATTTGCAACAAAGTACAGTACACAAACACTGAAATGCAAGAGGAGAAGCAATGACAGAAAATAAATACATAAAGACATCCAGTGTACACTTCACGACCTGCAGAGGAGACATCAAGAGTTACTGGCCATACCTGACAAAGTACAACAAACAAACAACGTCATGCACAAGGAAAAGAAAGTTCAAGAAGAAAAACATTAAAAGAAAACTGCAAGAGAAAAACAAAGAGCTCAAAGAAAAGCACGAAGAAAAGCAGGAAAAATAGAAGAACTGGAGAAAAGGTGTAAGAAACTTGAGCTGCAGCATACAGAGCTTTTCAATGAGATGACAAACCTCACAGCGCAGAACAAAGATCTGCAGGAACTGTGCCTGCAAAAGAAGAAAAAGCACTTCAGGTTTTTTATGAAGAAGGACTCCGCTGCTTCTTTAGTTCAGCCAGGAAAAGAGTAGCCTGATCTTCCTCCTACAGGGGCAAATTAGACAATAAATGATGCAAATAAATTTAATATGCTTCAGCGTCTTTTTCGATGATAATGTCGTTTAGGAACACTACTGAATGTTACTTAAGAAAATCTGAATAAGGTAAACTGAGCTTTATTTAACATGACTCCCTGTATTAAGATTTGTTGACAGGTTTGAGTCGGATAATAGGATGAAGGCAAAGAATAACTCACGAAACGTTTAAGAATAATTCACCTTAATTGGATAACTGGACATACGTAAAGTCTCACTTTAACCATTTGTATTTGTTTTATGAAGAAACGTTTACATTTATAGTGTCAACTAAGGGTGTGACAAATTAAGTATGAAAACAGCAAAGGGGTCAGTTGAAGCTGCACACATGTGTGTGGGCTGTCACAATATGCAGATCAATTGCAACTGTGAAATTAATGCAGAATTATTCTGTAGAGCATGGATCCTTTAGAACGTACCATCACGTGCACAAGAAAAAACCATTTACACAAAAAGGAAGCGTCATTCAGAGTTGCAGCTGTTGAGTAGAAATGCATGTACTGAGTGTAGATTGCTATGTAGTTCGTAGATCGTTAGATATTTCTTATATTAGCTCGTATTTTATGAAAGTCCATTCCATTGTTTCAAAGAGTTTCCAACTGTGATTTCCCAGGTTCAGCGTATTAAACACCCCATTAACTTTGAAAGAGCGTTCATTTTTATTTGACATTGAATGGTCTGCCAAACAAACAAATAAGTAACTGTCCAAATGCTTGGATCTGGATGCCAATAAATTCTGCAAATGCTAACCAAGTGAATAAAAGAGTTGCACACACTTACTTTAAGACATATATGATTTTTTAAATGTAATTGCATAAATCTCCCTCTGCAAGAAATGCAATGAGAAGTTCAGTGCAGCTGCTGTCCCCTTCTTCTGAAGCTGTTCTAAAGAACTTTGGTGATCTTTTTCCCATTTTCTTGGTTTCCCACTTACTTGGTACTGTATCATATCTGTAGCCTTAGCGATGGGTGTCAACCTCACAGGGAACAGAGATTATTCCAACACTGACAGTTACAGCTATCTGGGCATGTCTAAAGAAGCTATATGCATCATTTAAGGTAGAAATTATTATTAATGTCCTTTGATGATAAGAATATGGTTAATAATTATTAATACATATCCTTATTCACTTGTAGTGCAGACTCAAAGTTCCCTAGCTTTTGCTGGCTAGCAGTAATGCACAATTCATAAACTTGTTTTAATTTCTTTAAATATAAAGGCTAAATTCACAGCATTTCTTCCTCTCTGAATACACCTTCCGGGAAAAGAACAACTACAGAATTGGAAGAGTCTATAATGTAAATAGAAAGAACCACGGACCAGATTTTAAACTGAAATCGCCTTTCACGTTGACGTACACTTGAACAGAACACGCAGCAGCTGGTAAAATTGCAATGTTTTGCGCGCTAATTTGGTATGTGCTTCAAAATCAGCAAATTGGGACAACCTTGCTGAAATGGAGATGCTTTTGGCAAGTGAAATGGCCTGCCTCATATATTATGCTAAAAAAATACACATTTGAAAGGAACGTCTGACGCTGTAAGCAGGAAATTGGGGGTAAATTGGCACATTCTCTCAGCTTAAGTTAATTGTGCTCGTGCTATTGTCAGGGCATTTGCAGGGTGACAGACAGATGGGCGAGGGCTGACACATGTATTTGGAAGAGTTTAAAATTCAAATGCTCCTCATGTGTGAATGCAGACACCTGGGGTAATCAGCTGGCTGGTGTGTATGTGGTGTGAGTGACGTGCAACCTTGTATTTACCCATAAGCCTCTCTGTCCCTGCCCGTCTTGCTGTCAGGGTTCCTCCTTGTTTTCTGGTGTCAGGTATGCTGTCACGTTTTCCTGAGTGATTAAAAGCCCTGGTAGGAAAAAAAACCCCCACTGTGTACTGTGGTTATATTTTCTAAAAGGAGTTTTAAAGTAAGGAGGCAAGGTATTTATTTCTGTTTGAGCTCCTGGGCATGGTTGATCTCTGTGCTATTAAAAATTCATTCACTGATAATACCCCCACCCCCAACTCGTTCCTCTCCATCTCCCTTCCCCTGTCTCCCTCTGTAGAACGCTCATTTTCTCAATGGTATCTCTGTTTCTTTGTGTCAGTTCACTTCACTTTATTGGCATGGGGTGTGATTCACTGTCTCTATCTCTCTTTGTTCGCGTTGTCTCTCCTTTCATTCTGCGTCTCCTTCCCTCTCTTTCCTCGCTCTTCAAAAATCTGCCATGGAAGCGAGACAGAAGAGCTCCTGCTGTTTCTCTGACACACTCTTCCTCTCTTAAATCAAAACCAACTGAGGCGAAATCAGGTTATTACCTTAGCAGTGTTTCTTCTCTCTCCCTCGCACCCATTCTTCCATTTTTGCCCAAGGTCTATGAAATTTTACACTTTGAAAAGAAAGGGCAGCCGCTCAGTCAGACGAATGGGTGCGAGCTGAATTTGAAAGGAGATTGCTGCATAAATAAAACAGAAAAAATAAATAGCCTACTGAAGTGTGAGATGGATGTCTGACAGGGCCTGACGATGTATGCGTGCGCATGTGTGTGTGTTTGTGTGCATACTCTTGCCCCTCGGTCTGCCTTCAAACGCTACACCTCAGGCCCCTCACACGCACGTACCCGTTACAGGGGGGTGGTGTTACCAAGTTTGTTGTGGTCAAATATTTGTGATTTCTTTACTGCCTTTCATCCTTGGAGACAAATAACGATAGGCATTTATCAGTATGTGATCTCAGAGAGTTGGAAGAGCTCCATAAGGTCTCCGAAAGGAACAAGTTTTGAATGTATACTACACACAGACGAAAGATGGGGAATAAGGTAAAGGATTGTTTAATAAAGACCTAACTTTCAGCAGAGGTGAGCAGACTGAATGGAAAGCTGAAAACAAAGGGAAAAAGTCCATTTAAAATGCATGCATTCAAGTGCTACAGATGGAAAGGGATGAAAGAAGTTATAACAAATTGAACAGAGTAAAGAGTTGAAGGAGAGGAGCCCAAAAAAGCAAGGGCGGTCAGTAAACAGCACGGCAGAGAGTCAAGCAGACATAAACAACTGCAGCTAAAGATGGATGATAAAGACGGAGGAACGGCTGTATCGGTGATGAACGATCAGCAATGTGGACGGGCAAATGAATGATTTGAGGAGAAGAAAGGGGAGGGAAAGGTTGTAAACAAGTCAGAATAACCTCATAAGAATGGCAATATCCACCAGAGCTAGGATGAATTGTTGTATGTTATACAAAAAATAAAGGAAAGTTGTCACAATGAAGTAACCTTTGCATGACCTTGGATTGAAAGGGAAAGTAAGAAAGTGACAAAGTTAAAATCTAGCACAGAGCACGGAGATCAAGGACGCAGATTGTTGAGAGGGGGAATGAGCACAGAATAATGAAAAACATGTAAAATAAATACCTAACCTTCTGTTTGCTTTTCAAAAGTACAAATAGATAGATAGTTTGTAGACGACACAAACGTATTTTCAATGAGGCTGCTGTATGGAGAGACCAGGTTGATTAGGAGCTGTGTCATCTTTTGTCAAGACTCGCTTTCTTTAAATAAATACAAGAATCTTTGGAAGACTCAAGAGTGTGTCCCTTTGTGCACTTGTGCATGTCTGCCTGTTTGCCTCTTTGTACAAGGCCCAGATGATCGGGTCAGACTCACACTTCTGTGCGTCCATGACCTGCCAACAACACCTCCACATTAACGCAGGAGAAGCAGTTGATACCACGGACCTAATGAGCACACCTGAGCACGTGAAAATAAAGCAGGGCGGCTCAACTGTAAGACTTTTTTTTGGTTTCTTTTTCTTCCTCCAGACAGGCTTACCTTTGTAAGACAGATTTTTCTTTGTAAAATTTGGCTATGATGAATTGAGCTGGATGTGAAGCCAGCCATACATGCAGCAGGGAAGTTCTTTTCAAGTCCAATTTACCTGATATGTCTTTGAACTGGAGGAAATGGGAACATCTGTTTAAAAGCCCCAAAAATATATGGGAGTAAAAGCTCCAAAAGGCCCCAGCTGACCCTTGGTTCAGTCAAAGCAATAGTAGTGCTGCTTTTGAATGTGCAGACCGCTAAACCACTTTGTGCTGCTTGCATTTCTGTCATAGAACTAAACCTGATAACGAACTGTTGTATATTTATAGCTCCAAGACAGTGTCTCGTCACACCTTCTTGTCTATACCATATTACGTGACTGTATTCATGTCAGCTGCACTTTAATTAAATGCAGACATCTTTTCATTCCCTACATTTGTTATCACTTTGAAACAAATCCATCACACCTTTTTTGCACACATGATTTGAAGCCTGAACAAATCTTAGCAGAGCTTAATAAATGAAATCAATTCATGATTTTTACTTTTTTTTTTTTTTTTTTTTTTTTTTTTTAACAACCTGAATTCCTCAGTGGTGAGAACTAAACAAGGCTCCTACATTCATCCCAGCAGCCCATCCTCTCTCACCTGTGCAAATTACTGTGTGTAAACAGATTGGATCGCACTAGCTTCATGTGGTTAGCCACTTCCCTAGCTGGGACAGGCTCCACTCAGGAGAAATAAACCATTTCCTGTTCACCGAGGGAACGATATGCTCAACTGTAACATACTGTAATTCTTTCCAGACGCTGGGTAGATTTGATCTTGTTGGAAAAAGTGCAGTACTAACAGGAGACATGTTCAGTAATGCAGAATACTTTAAACACATTCATAGGTTTCATTTCTTTAATGGGTGCATGCTAAAATATTGAAATAAAAACATGGAGTTAAACCCAGTGTACTACCTGCAGTCATTTTAAATTACTCCATATAGGACAAGATGTCTTGTAATCCTTAATGTGGGTTCCTTAAGGGTCAGCTTGAATTAACAGTCATCTGGGCCCTTTATTTCCTTTGGGCGTGTAACTCCCAAAGTAAACTCCACGCCTTGCAAATGTGTAGCTGTTCTGTTTCTTACTCAGTGAAAAAGCTTATGTAAGTTTAAAAAAATATCATTTTACTGTAACATTATTCATTATTATTTATTGTTTGTGTCATCTCTCTGAGATACTTACTTTATATGTAATCAGTCATCCAAACAGTTCATTATGAATTGGACACAAGAAACAGATTTGGCTGCAGATGCAGCGCAGAACCATCCTTGTTTGAACCCATGGAAGATCCTCCAGCGCCGGATATATCTCAATGCATCTTCTAGTCTTCTGCTTAGTTATCACACTGATAATCCTAAAACTGGGAAAACAGACATTATCCTTAATTGGTTTGTATCATATCTCTGAAAAACGCATAGTTTACCGTCACTTTGGAGTGTAATTTGATGTCTTTTTTTAATGAATGCTATTGCAATCTTGGGCTAGAGCCTCAATGCTACTGATGACATCTAATCTTTGTGACAGCTTATTTTGCAGGCTGACTTCTCTTGATCTCCCACACTGATATGCAGAGTGTAAATGTTTGAATGTTTTATCGCACAAGTGAAAACGGGAAAGACAGAGGTTTAAAAATATGCGCTCAGTTGCAGTAGGCATTGGATTAATTATACAACGATTCAATATTTGCAGTATATTTAAATATTAAAAAACATTATGAACATTTAAAGTGAATGAGTTAGGAAGATCATTAATGGATAATGAGCTTAGGAATATACGATGTGTTATGTGTTAGTGCTTTGATAGGATCATAAATCCTATACACTTTTTATTTGGTTAACGGGAGCCTCACAAGGTCGCCTCATACCCTGCTCTAATTTTTAAGTCCGACCTTGTGTTGGCGTGTGTGTATGTGTGTGAGTGCGTGTGCATGTATATGTAATAAAGAAGAATTTCACTTAGTGTGGAGACATATCCTGGCTAATCCACAGCCCAAAACACACAAGCAGTAAGTTTCCTTGACCTCAAATGTTGTTAAAATATGCACGAGTGCAAAATATTGTTTCTTCCTCTTGATTTTACCTGATTTTCAACCTTCTTTTCTTCCTTTAATCCTTTTCTCTTGTTAGCCCACAGACTATGTTCTGTAGTACCACAGGAGTTCTGTCGTCTGCAGAACAATTATGTCAATTATCTCACATTTAAATGGTTTCCAGAGAGGAGTTCCTTGGCTAATAACAGTCAAATGAAGTGACGACTAACCAATTAATCTCACTCTAATTGCTCAGTAGGTACAGTCAATCAATCATAATGCCCCTCCCTCTGTACTTTCTTCCTTTCTTTCAGCGCACATTTTACACTCGGTAGCTTGGCTCACTACATGTCAATCAAATATTAATTCATCCTTTTGCTCCTGTGGGGATGGAAGTGCATTCCAGTGTGTTGACTTCATGGCTATGCTGCTAGTCAGCACATTTGACTTCTATCGTGACAATGTTTGCTTGAAAATGCTTTATGGGCAAATTAAAAGAGTAAAACAACAGTAGAGATAGGGAGGCCATTCATTT